>NC_083572.1:98117271-98327271 GCF_027579695.1 Neoarius graeffei
GCTGTAACAATCAACAAAAGCTATCCAATGCCCCATTACGGTGCATATGCTGTTCTAACCAATTTTCTGATCTGCAGTTTTAAGAGTTAGACTCACCTAAATTCAAAGCTTCTGGAGGAAATTGAGTTAAATCCTGATTAATCCAGTAAAACATGTACAAATTAATTTAAATAAATGAAACTGAAAGAAAACAAGGTGGACATGATAAGGGAGACAGAATCACGTTGTGAATGAAAACGAACCATGAGTGAGTTCGGTGCTGGTGTAAAATTCCCACAAAATACAGGGTTAGTCAAAATTATGTTAACACTTAAATGGTAGAAACCATTTATTCACAAAACATACCGGTACATCATGTGTGGAAGATGATTTACAGGACAGTCTCAGCCTGTTCGCCATCGTGTTCAACACAAACTCCAGCGAGCAACAGTACCATTTAAAGCCCGGACACACATTTCGCAGGGAATAGATTATACCACAGTCCTTATTCTGTCCTTGAGGTAAGTGAGATCATGAACTTTCTTGCTATACATGTGCTCCTTCACCATACCCCATAACCAGAAATCAGGCACCGTCAAATCAGGGGAGTGTGGAGGCCATGGCAATGGTCCACTGCGTCCTATCCATCGACCTGGAAATGTGTGGTCAAGATAAGCATGAACAGTATGGCCAACATGCAGCAGTGTGGCATCCTGTTGGAAATACCCTGCCAATCGGCTCTGTAGTGGAAGTTCATCAATGGCATACTGCCGCACCAACTGTAAGTAGACATCTGACATCACTGTTGGGGTGTCAAAAAAGTAGGGCCCAATTACGCCAGCAGCAGTCATGGCGTACCACACCTTCAGGAGAAAAATAATCCATTAGTGTTAACATAATTTTGACTAACTCTGTATTTTACAACATTTGTGATGGTTAATGTGAACCATACAAAAGAAAAATACAGTGAATGTCCAAATGAAACGAAGATTCACCACAAATATTTTTATTGAGATATTTGATCACCATTTTTCCGATTTCAATGAATTCAAAGTCTAATAATCTATAATTAGATATTACAACTTGGTTATTTTTACACACGCACATACTGTACTCGGTTTACCTGGAATTTCATAAACAATAACGCGGCCGGATCACTGAGGGGCTTGAACTAGTTTTGTTGGAAATTTATTAATGTAACTCTTGAATAATTACTACAAAAATGGTGATTTTCAAAAAATATTCAATTCGTCCTGTTGGACAGGCAGGTGTGGAGTTGACTTGTCCAGACCAAACATTTGGTTGTCCCGGACAGTCGGACGACTGTTAATGTTGAGCCCTGCTCCATTTGTTTGCCTTTAACAATGTAACTCAAAAAGTAGTGATTGGATTTTGATGCGGATATGTATGTGGGTCCAGGCTCCAGATATGTATGCAGATCCAGGATTTTTTTTTTGTTTGCCTTTTCCCAATGTAACTCCAAAATTAGTGAACAGATTTAGATTTTGAGTAAAGGTGAGCCATAGACCAAGGAAAAAATAATTAGATTTGGATGCAGATCTGAATATGTTGCTTGGCATAGGTATGCACGCTAATGAGTGCCCTTCAAGTTATTTATTATGAAAGCAGCTTTGTCCTTTCAGTAATTGAAAACCCATGAGTCAGCACTGGAGTGTGTAAAGGTATGCAGGTAAATAGTGTGGCACACTGTATGTGTTTATATTGTCTGATTTAATGATGTTCTTCTGTTCTATCTGTTTTTTTTTGTCATTTGCAAAAGAAATTATATGGATTTGAGCCTCATTTCTTGACAGTTGTTAATATTAAAAAAAGAATATATATTTTTGTGTGTTGTGTGTACACCAGTCAATTAATTTTACAGTGTGAATAATTTCATTACTCCAATTTTATTTTTAATTTGAAAACCACATGGGGCCGAAAGATCAAAAGTAAATACAGGTTTGATTTGAACAGTAATTCAAATAAATAAACAAACAAACAAATAAATAAATAGATTGGATCATACAAGAGCTTCTGTTTATTTTGTTTTCGAAATCTAAGGAGACCTACTCAAGCAAACCTCCACTGATCAGCTTCAAACTGTACTGGTACAATCAGTAATGAGCCACTGCAACTTTATACCATGCCCTGGCACCCCTTGTAAAGATTAGTCAAAAGGGAACATTCAGATTATAGTGAACTCAATGTAACTGAAGCACGTTTCCCATTGAAATTGTACATCTTGAAGTTAATTGGAGTGTGCAGGAAATTTCAAGCTGTAATTCATGACTCCCTGATTAACTGGGGGGAACAAATATGAGGTGACATGGAGGACAAATTCCCTTAGTCATCCATCAGCATGGGAAAGGTAAGAGAACACACAAACCAAATGAGGGAGAAGTGTGTTGACCTTCATAAGTCAGGGAATGGTTAAATAAATAATAAAAAAAAGCTACTCATCTGAAAATGTCCAATTGTACTGTTAGGGCAATAATAAACAAGTGGACACCAACTGGAACTGTTACAAATGTGCCTGGAAGAGGACAAAAGTTTATTTTGGTCTCACGCACAATGAGGAGGAAGGTAAGAGAGGCAAAAAAAAAAAAACAAGGAACATCCATCCATTATCCATAACTGCTTATCCTGTACAGGGTCGCGGGCAAACTGGAGCCTATCCCAGCTGACTATGGGCGAGAGGCGGGGTACACCCTGGACAAGTCGCCAGATCACTGCAGGGCTGAGACATCAAGACACACAACCATTCATGCTCACGGTCAATTTAGAGCCAACAATTAGCCTAACCTGCATGTCTTTGGACTGTTGGGGAAACCAGAGCACCCAGAGGAAACTCATGCAGACACAGGGAGAACATGCAAACTCCACACAGAAAGGCCCTCGTCAGCCACTGGGCTCGAACCCAGAACTTTCTTGCTGTGAGGCAACAGTGCTAACCACTACACCACCGTGCCACCCCCCAAGGAACAAAGTTGGTGAATTGCAAGAAAAAGTAAAATCTTGGGGTTTCCAAGTCTCCGAAACCACCATCAGACTCCACCTCCATGCCAACAGATTATTTTGAAGGTCCACAAGAAAAAAGCCTTTTCTTTCAGTTAACCACAAATGTAAGCACTTGAAGTTTGTGAAACACTAATACAACTTTGACTGGAACCGTGTTCTCTGGTCTGATGAAACAAAAATGGAGCTTTTTGTCAATAAATGCTCAAGGTTGGTTTGGTGTAAAATGAAGGATGGCTAAAATGAAAAGAACCCGATCCCAACTGTAAAATATGGTGGAAGTTCTGTGATGTTTTGGGGCTGTTTTTCCTCCAAAGGCCCTGGACACTTTGTTCAGGTACATGGCATCATGGACTCCATGAAATACCAGGATATTTTAAATCAGAATCTGGCTCCTCTGCCAGGAAACTAAAACCAGGTCGTCACTGAATCTTCTAGCAGGACAATGATCCAAAGCATATGTCCAAATCAACACAAAAATGCTTCACTGAGCACAAAATCAAGCTTCTGCCATGGCCATCTCAGTCCCCTGACCTGAACCCCAGTGAAAACCTGTGGGGTGAGCTGAAGAGGAGAGAGCACAAGAGAAGGCCTCGGATCCTGGATGATCTGGAGAGATTGTGTAAAGAGGAATGGGCTCAGATGCCCTGCTCTGTATCTCTAACTTTATAAAATGTTATAGCAGAGACTCTGTACTGTTTCAATGCAAAGGGAGATTGTACAAAGTATGGAATGCAGAGGTGCCAATAATAGTGGCACTTTTTTATTATTATTCTTGATGAGGGATTTTTGTCTGAATAAATTTATTTAAATTAAATGTTGGATTTTTTTTCTCATTTTTCAGTGTGAGATGAAGCGACTTCACCAAAAGGTGGATTTTTTTAAACCCTTTTTAATAATCTTTACAAGGGGTGCCAATAATTGTGGAGGGCACTGTATATGAATTACACTTTGACCTTTAAAATCACTTATTTAAAAAAATATATATAATAGGAAGAAGACTTATCGTGCCAATGGTAACCAATGAACTGCATTACACGAAGATTTAGCACAAATATGTTTCATTATTATTTTGTCATTTTTAGCTAGCTTAACTTTCACAGAGTACTTGTTTGCAAATTCACTTTAATTAAGGATTATTTCAAGGTTTCATGAAAGATTTTCTCTGCTTAGTAGTTTTCAGTTGTTTTGAAATTGTCCTCTTATATGGCGTGCTTCTATGAACATGCTTAATGCGCAATTTGAAATTACGAACAAAAAAAAGAGGAATGAAAACCCACATTAAAAAAGAAAAACTCAAATATTGCAAAAAATAAATTATCTTTGTACAAGGTGGTTTTTTTTTCATCTGATATAATCAAGCAATTTTTCACAAAACTGAAATAGAACCATTTTTAGCATTTAAGTCACATGATGTGATATGAAGAGCAAATGGAAATGCGACCTTTATGAAAAAGGTGCTCAGTAAGAGATATCGTGAGAGCAGAAAACCCAGATTTACTCACTAGAAATAGACCATTCACAATTGTGTTTTGAAAATAAATAAATAAATACATTGTTTCTACTCCCATTGCAAAACTGCACTGGAAACCTGGCCAGAGTTAACTTTGCAATTTTTGTCTGAAGCAATGCCACTGTCAGGTGAAAGGAAAAAAAAATTGTAATATGTTGGTCGGCAGGCCAAATATCATACATTCTATTAGAAAAGCTTTGGACCAGTTAACTCTGTCTATGGGCTTCATTTTGCATCCCTGCCATAAGTACAAAGAAAAAAACGAGCTTCATCAAAAATTTTGCAAACATGCCAGGACATTTCTGTTTGGCCTGGTGTCAAAAAAGAAAAAAATACATACAACTATAAAAATTGACAAATGATAGGAGGTGTGAAATGAAAACCACTGTGTGGAGACAAACTGCGAACAAGCTTAATTTTTGCGATAATTGCCTTGTAATTGTGTATTAAATATCTGAGAGAATTATTCACATCAAATTTAGTTATCACATTTGTGTACTCTCTCTCTCTCTCTCACACACACACCACACACACACCTGCTGTTTTATCTAGTTCTCTAATCAGCCGATCCCATGACAGCAGCACAATGCATCAAATCTTGCAGATACAAATCAAGAGCTTCAGTTAATGTTCACTACAAACAGCAGAATGGGAATAATTGTGATCTCAAAGCGAGACTTTCACTGTAACATGGGTGTTGGTTTGAGCCAGATGGACTGGTTTGAGTATGACTGAGCGACAGTTCTGTGGGTGGAAACAAATGCCTTGTTGAGAAGAGAGGTCAGAGGAAAATGGCCAGATTGGTTTGAGCTTCCAGGAAGGATATAATAACTCATAGCAACTCTTTACAACTGTGGTGAACAGAAAAGCATCTCAGCATGCAACAGCAGAAGAAAACATTGGGTTCCACTCCTGCCGGCTAAGAATAGGAATCTCTGAATCTACAAGAAGTCCCTACGAAAGTGGCCAGTGAGAGTTTCCCCCCCTTCCTGATTTCTTATTTTTTTGCATGTTTGTCACACTTAAATGTTTCAAATCTCATCTCATCTCATTATCTCTAGCCACTTTATCCTTCTACAGGGTCGCAGGCAAGCTGGAGCCTATCCCAGCTGACTACGGGCGAAAGGCGGGGTACACCCTGGACAAGTCGCCAGGTCATCACAGGGCATGTTTCAGATCATCAAACAAATTTAAATATTAGACAAAGATAACACAAGTAAACACAAAATGCAGTTTTTAAATGAAGTTTTTTATTATTAAGGTCAAAAAAATAATCCAAACCTACATGACCCTGTGTGAAAAAGTGATTGCCCCCTAAACCTAATAACTGGTTGGGCCACCCTTAGCAGCAATAACTGCAATCAAGTGTTTGTGATAACTGGCAATGAGTCTTTTACAGTGCTGTGGAGGAATTTTGGCCAACTCATCTTTGCAGAATTGTTGTAATTCAGCCACACTGGAGGGTTTTTGAGCATGAATCGCCTTTTTAAGGTCATGCCACAGCATCTCAATCGGATTCAGGTCAGGACTTTGACTAGGCCACTCCAAAGTCTTCATCTTGTTTTTCTTAAGCCATTCAGAGGTGGACTTGCTGGTGTGTTTTAGATCATTGTCCTGCTGCAGAACCCAAGTGCACTTCAGCTTTAGGTCACGAACAGATGGCCAGACATTCTCCTTCAGGATTTTTTGGTAGACAGCAGAATTCATGGTTCCATTTACCACAGCAAGTCATCCAGGTCCTGAAGCAGCAAAACAGCCCCAGACCATCACACTACCACCACCATATTTTACTATTGGTATGATGTTCCTTTTCTGAAATGCTGTGTTACTTTTATACCAGATGTAATAGGACATACACCTTCCAAAAAGTTCAACTTTTGTCTCGTCAGTCCACAGAGTATTTTCCCAAAAGTCTTGGGGATCATCAAGATGTTTTCTGGCAAAACTGAGATGAGCCTTTATGTTCTTTTTGCTCAGCAGTGGTTTTTCTCTTGGAACTCTGCCATGCAGGCCATTTTTGCCCAGTCTCTTTCTTATAGTGGAGTCATGAACACTGACCTTAACTGAGGCAAGTGAGGCCTGCAGTTCTTTGGATGTTGTTGTGGGGTCTTTTGTGACCTCTTGGATGAGTCGTCGCTGCTCTCTTGGGGGTAATTTTGGTCAGCTGGCCACTCCTGGGAAGGTTCACCACTGTTCCATGTTGTCGCCATTTGTGGATAATGGCTCTCACTGTGGTTTGCTGGAGTCCCAAAGCTTTAGAAATGGCTTTATAACCTTTTCCAGACTGATAGATCTCAATTACTTTGTTTCTCATTTGTTCCTGAATTTCTTTGGATCGCAGCATGATGTCTAGCTTTTGAGGATCTTTTGGCTTCACTTTGTCAGGCAGGTCCTATATAAGTGATTTCTCGATTGAGAACAGGTGTGGCAGTAATCAAGCCTGGGTGTGGCTAGAGAAATTGAACTCCGCTTTCCAAAGATGTGATAAACCACAGTTAATTTATGTTTTAACGGGGGGGCATTCACTTTTTCACACAGGGTCATGTAGGTTTGGATTTTTTTTCCCCTTAATAAAAAAAACCCTTCATTAAAAACTGCATTTTGTGTTGACTTGTGTTATCTTTGTCTAATATTTAAATTTGTTTGATGATCTGAAACATTTAAGTGTGACAAACATGCAAAAAAATAAGAAATCAGGAAGGGGGCAAACACTTTTTCACACCACTGTGTGTATATATATATATATATATATATATATATATATATATATATATATATATATATGTGTGTGTGTGTGTGTGTGTGTATATATCCAACTTCTCCAGGGTGTACCCCACCTTTCACCCATCGTCAGCTGGGATAGGCTCCAGATTGCCTGTGACTAGGGCTCTGTACTGGTACTGTGTACCGGTACTGTATCGTGAAAATCGATTCGGTACAGGTCCAAAATACCGGATCATGAAGTACCGGTACTGTACCGATATAAATTTACATCAAGTATATGCTTATTTTGTGACTGAAGATGCGTAAATCCTACCACAAAGACGAAAATTTAGCACTGGAAAAGACGTAAAATGCTGCGCTGAAACTTGAAATCAGAGCCATCTTTGATTTGAGATCCTCTCGCCACAGTCTCACGAGACATTGCGAGAGCTTGGCTGATCCAGCGTTCTGATTGGTCAAAAAGACTCAAAAGCAGGTCAGCCATTTTTCCTTTGCTGGCACTGGCAGCCTTTGTTGCTTTGTGTAATTTTGCCGCGCAAGTTAAAGGCCACGGACTGCGTGGAGTGAATTTGTTTGTCATGCCACGTGGGAAGACCAGTAAGGTCTGGGATCACGTAACAAAGCTTTCAGGGGGCCAGAACGCAAGGTGCAACCTCTGTAATGCCACCATTCAGTGCAGCGGTGGAACGTCTAACATAGCAAAACATTTACGCCGTCATCACAAGATTGAGACAACTCCACATGAGGCTGGAATAATCATTGCGTCCATGTTCAACATTAAAGGTAAGTTTTTGTTTTGTTAAGCTAAGAATGTAGTAGAATTGGTGACTGAGAAGTGAGGTAGGAAACCTAGTTATATTCGGTTTTCTTTGAATAAAGATACTGACAAGTTGTCAACAGTTTATTAATGTTTCTGTCATTATTGAAGAAGTTCAGAAGCATCTTTTGTTGCTTTGTTTATTTTTCCCTTTTTTTCAAGGAGAGTGATTATTTCGTTCTCGATTGGTTCAGCAACACGCTCCACCATTTATTTTTCTCTAATCATGGTATATGAACTGATATATATATATATATATATATATATATATATATATATATATATATATATATATATAATATAATATAAACAGGTGATAGATTGCTCATCACATTGAGACTTGACTAATTCTAATTTCATCCAAATATAATGCCAATATTGTCATATAATACCACATTAAATATATAATAGTCTTAATTATTTAACTGCATAGCTGTTTGTTCTATCCTGGCACTTTGAATAAAATATTATTCCAAATAAATACAACCCCGATTCTAAAAAAGTTGGGACAAAGTACAAATTGTAAATAAAAACGGAATGCAATAATTTACAAATCTCAAAAACTGATATTGTATTCACAATAGAACATAGACAACATATCAAATGTCGAAAGTGAGACATTTTGAAATTTCATGCCAAATATTGGCTCATTTGAAATTTCATGACAGCAACACATCTCAAAAAAGTTGGGACAGGGGCAATAAGAGGCTGGAAAAGTTAAAGGTACAAAAAAGGAACAGCTGGAGGACCAAATTGCAACTCATTAGGTCAGTTGGCAATAGGTCATTAACATGACTGGGTATAAAAAGAGCATCTTGGAGTGGCAGCGGCTCTCAGAAGTAAAGATGGGAAGAGGATCACCAATCCCCCTAATTCTGCACCGACATATAGTGGAGCAATATCAGAAAGGAATTCGACAGTGTAAAATTGCAAAGAGTTTGAACATATCATCATCTACAGTGCATAATATCATCAAAAGATTCAGAGAATCTGGAAGAATCTCTGTGCGTAAGGGTAAAGGCCGGAAAACCATACTGGGTGCCCGTGATCTTCGGGCCCTTAGACGGCACTGCATCACATACAGGCATGCTTCTGTATTGGAAATCACAAAATGGGCTCAGGAATATTTCCAGAGAACATTATCTATGAACACAATTCACCATGCCACCTGCCATTGCCAGCTAAAACTCTATAGTTCAAAGAAGAAGCCATATCTAAACATGATCCAGAAGCGCAGATGTCTTCTCTGGGCCAAGGCTCATTTAAAATGGACTGTGGCAAAGTGGAAAACTGTTCTGTGTTCAGATGAATCAAAATTTGAAGTTCTTCATGGAAATCAGGGACGCCGTGTCATTCGGACTAAAGAGGAGAAGGACGACCCAAGTTGTTATCAGCGCTCAGTTCAGAAGCCTGCATATCTGATGGTATGGGGTTGCATTAGTGCGTGTTGCATGGGCAGCTTACACATCTGGAAAGACACCATCAATGCTGAAAGGTATATCCAGGTTCTAGAGCAACATATGCTCCCATCCAGATGACGTCTTTTTCAGGGAAGACCTTGCATTTTCCAACATGACAATGCCAAACCACATACTGCATCAATTACAGCATCATGGCTGCGTAGAAGAAGGGTCCGGGTACTGAACTGGCCAGCCTGCAGTCCAGATCTTTCACCCATAGAAAACATTTGGCGCATCATAAAACGGAAGATACGACAAAAAAGACCTAAGACAGTTGAGCAACTAGAATCCTACATTCGACAAGAATGGGTTAACATTCCTATCCCTAAACTTGAGGAACTTATCTCCTCAGTCCCCAGACGTTTACAGACTGTTGTAAAGAGAAAAGGGGATGTCTCACAGTGGTAAACATGGCCTTGTCCTAACTTTTTTTGAGATGTGTTGTTGTCATGAAATTTAAAATCACCTAATTTTTCTCTTTAAACGATACATTTTCTCAGTTTAAACATTTGATATATCATCTATGTTCTATTCTGAATAAAATATGGAATTTTGAAACTTCCACATCATTGCATTCCATTTTTATTTACAATTTGTACTTTGTCCCAACTTTTTTGGAATCAGGGTTGTAAATGTAACACAGTGCCACATTAAAAACTAACACCTATTATGAACTTAATTGGTAGACTCTTTATGATGGTGGAGAATGATGAGGTCCCATTTGAAAAACTATCACTTCATTTGAGACATTTTTTTTTTTAGGTCAAAGAAGACCACAGAATCTGTATTTGATATTTGATCTATAAAATTTACTTTAATTATTGTTACCAGATCCAATTATCTCAAGGCACATATTTTTCCCCCTCCATTCATATTCCCATGCATTTTTATAATTTAATAAGAACATTTATTCCCATATCCCACTGGCACTTGTAGATAATTGAAATAATAAGAAAAAAAAATCACTCATTCCAGCCTTAACTAACTACAAACCTATTTACACTGCGTGAAATTTGTGCTAAGTGTGCTCGCAATTCAACACTTTAATGGGGAAAATAATTTCATGTGAGCATGCAGGAAGTTTAAGAATTACTTTCATTTCTTCCACACACTTCACTCGGCACAAATGTGAAATTATTATTGGCTACAAATGTCTTGTGTGCACACACACACACAATCAGAGCCCATTACACTTACTCCATATCTTTACTGTATAGTTGTCATCCATTCAGTCAAGTGCAATCTTCCTGTCAATCACATTTCCATGCACTGAGAGAATGAAGCACTGAGTAGACATATACTGCTGTCAGCTGCTTCTTCTTTGGCATCATTGTGGTTAAGCAGGTAGTTTCTGAGGCTGCTTTTGACTTGTTTCACCTTGTTTTTCATTATAGCATTTGACTTTGGCATAGTAGATCACATGGGAGACAATTTGGATTCACAAGGCATACAACCAAACTTATTTTTGGATTTCCTTACATATACGGTATACACTCACCAGTCACTTCATTAGGTACACACATACATTTGCTGTTTTATGCAGTTCTCTAATCAGCTGATCCCTTGACAGCAGCACAATGCATAAAATCATGCAGATACAAATCAAGAGCTTCAGTTAATTAATGCTCACTTCAAACATCAGAATGGGAAAAATTGTGATCTCAAACACTACGTTCACACTGCAGGCTGAAGTGACTCAAATCCGATTTTTTCGCCCATATGTGACCTGTATCCGATCTTTTATTGACAATATGAATGACACAGATCCGATTTTTTCAAATCCGGCCCAGGCCGTTTGGATATGTGGTCCTAATTACGATTCCTATCCGATCTTTTCATATGCGACTTCAGTCTGAACCGCCAGGTCGCATTCATCCGACTTACTGTACACGTCATCAACAAGCCACAAATGTCACTATTCTGCGCTGAAGTAGGCGGCGGGTCTCTCAAAAAAAGTTACAACAACATGGCTTTTATGTTCCTTTGAACGGAGGTTGCAGTCACTACCCCGCAGAACGCCTGAGCCAAAACCCTTGCCCTCTTCCTTCTCAACCTCCTCCTTAACATCAGGCTATTGTGCATGTTCTGGCTCCGTCGCAACAACAACTGCATCATCGCCAGGTACTCCATGCTGGCTACTGTCATACACAGGAAACTTTAGGTTACTTCCGTAAACACTGGCCATGTTCACTGCGTGTGACGTCGTTGTATCCTACAATGCGCATGCGGAACACTTTTAGGTCGCTTTTCGTTCATACTGAGGATCACATACAAGTCGCATATATTTGTTAATGTGAACGACCTCACAAAAAAAATCGGAATTGAGCATTAAGCCTTGCAGTGTGAACGTAGTGTAAGTGTAACTTTCTTTCACTGTGGCATAGGTGTTGGTTTGAGCCAGATGGTTTGAGTTGGTTTGAGTATTTCAGAAGCTGCTGATCTCCTGGGGTTTTCACACACAACAGTCTCGAGAGTTTACACATAATGGTGCAAAAAAACAAAAAACATTGAGTGAGTGAGCAACAGTTCTGTGGGTGGCCAGATTGGTTCGAGCTTTTGTTTTTGCCAGGAAGGATACAGTAACTCAGAACAACTCTTTACAACCGTGTTGAGCAGAAAACCATCTCAGCAGGCAACAGCAGAAGACCACATTGGGTTCCACTCCTGCAGCCAAGAACAGGAATCTAAGAATCAAGAACAAGTTCCTATTAAAGTGGATGGTTTCAGTCTCTGGGCAATATCAAAACAAGACCCCCATTTTGGAAACTTTCCAGTTCTCTTCAAGGAGGTTTTTTCAAGCACCATGCTCAGATGTTTTTTTTTTCTTCTTTACACAATCCTGAATTGATACACCCAGGATCCATCATAAGCAGTGCATTTAAAATACTTCCAATTATCATTTTGCAGGAGTGTGAAAGGCTGAACTGCAATACTGACATAACTAGTAATTGGAAGATTCACAAATTATTGTGTATTCAAACATCTTCTTTCTGCAATAGGCATCATGTTAACACTCCAAAAGAGAACAACTTGCTACATCTGCTAGTGAAACATTTGCTACTGAGATGAACTGTTGCTTTAGTTATTTGTCATCAAGATGCACAGCAGCCTGGATTCCAACTGTGATGAAGACTTTGGTCTTCTCTGGGTTTATATGTCATCCAAAGTGGCATATCGTGGCCTTGATGCCAAAGAACACTGTGAATGCTTCATCTTCATTGTTTCCACAGATTCCACTTTCATCTGTACACATTACTTCGGTTATGAATTCACCTTCTCTAAACTCGACACCACAGTGGTTTTCAAAATCTGTCATGGCAATGGCAAGTTTAACAGTTATTCCATGAAATCGAGTCATACATGAGATGATCGTTGGCTGAGCACCAAGTTGGCTATAAGTCATGTACGATGAGATTGAGTGGAATAACTGTTTTCTTCCATCCTCATTCACTGGATTTTGAGAAACAGAGCCTTTTTTTTTTTGCAAATTTGATAAATAAAATCTTTATAAAAAAAATGTCTGACAAAATAATTTCTGGGGCGGCACGGTGGTGTAGTGGTTAGCACTGTCGCCTCACAGCAAGAAGGTCCGGGTTCGAGCCCCGTGGCCGGCGAGGGCCTTTCTGTGCGGAGTTTGCATGTTCTCCCCGTGTCCGTGTGGGTTTCCTCCGGGTGCTCTGGTTTCCCCCAAAGACATGTAGGTTAGGTTAACTGGTGACTCTAAATTGACCGTAGGTGTGAATGTGAGTGTGAATGGTTGTCTGTGTCTATGTGTCAGCCCTGTGATGACCTGGCGACTTGTCCAGGGTGTACCCCACCTTTTGCCCGTAGTCAGCTGGGATAGGCTCCAGCTTGCCTGCGACCCTGTAGAACAGGATAAAGCGGCTAGAGATAATGAGATGAGATGAGAAAATAATTTCTGCTTAGAATGTAAACAAGCCGGTGAAATGCCAGGAGCAATTTGTGAAAAATGCAACAATAATAATTCTTGGGTGGGGGGACGTTCTTACCATGAAATACTTTTATTCCATATTTTGTTGCTTTTTTGAGGTTTTGTTTTCGAACAGAGTTTTTATTTTGTCCTCGGTTGGTTCAGCAACACGCTCCACCATTTTGTTTTTCTCTTTTCATGGTAGAAGAGCTGATATCCTAGTAGTAGAGTAGCCAATTGGAACATGTGATTGCTCATATCCAGTGAATGTGGATAGCATAAAAATAAATATTTTGGGCCCCTTAGGGTCACTTAGGGCCCCCAAATGTTCAGAAAGTGCCCTAATTAGAGACAAAGAAAATTTTTGTCTTTGAAATGATCAGTACAAAATGAGTTGTGAACAGTCAAACTCAGGATATGGACCAATGCAGTAAAAAAAATAAATAAATAAAAATAAAAAGTTTTGATTATAAGATTTGTTAAATGTAGGATGGCAGTAGCAATTTGTGAAAAAATGCTATCATAATAATTCTTGAAAAATAAAAAAAGATGCGTTCTTACCATCAAATACTTTTACTCCTTTTTTTGTATTTTTGGGGGTTTCCTTCTTTAAGGTTTTTTGGCAGTTGGCAAACCAACTTAAAGGTGCATTACTGCCACTGACTGGGCTGGAGTGTGGTACAGGAAATATGGGGGGAACCATCTCATCTCATCTCATCTCATTATCTCTAGCCGCTTTATCCTTCTACAGGGTCGCAGGCAAGCTGGAGCCTATCCCAGCTGACTATGGGCGAAAGGCGGGGTACAACCAAGGGTACCCTTGGTTGGTTCAGCAACACACACTGCCTTTTTTTTTGTCTACTCACAGTATATTAGTTGATATCCTAGTAGTAGAATAGCCAATCAGAGTGTGTGATTGCTCATATCCAGTGACAGTGGATAGAATAATAAATAATACTGATGAAATTACACACCCATATCATATGCTCATACATAATGTAAAGTCTTCAAAAGGCAAATGTGTATACCTTCTGTTTCCAGTGCCTTGCACAATACAGTCTCTGCTATTGAAGACCAAATTGAAATTGATGACCTATGGTATCTCTACTCTTCTGGAAGCCAGCCTGTTCATCTCAAACTGTTTGTTCACATTGGGGTGGCAATCGTTACAGGATAAATATATTGCCAAGAGTCAACAGGAGGCTAATGCCATGGTATTTCTTGCAGTCCTTCCTGGTTGTTTCCTTTCATATGGATTATCACCCACTTCCGTGCATGTGGTATGCCCTGGAAATATCAGACCAACTACAGATGCTGGATTTAATGCCTCCATTGTGACCTTACTACTTTCTGTAACCTTGCCATACTTTAGCTGGCTAATATCAGCTTTTATTTCCATGATTCTGGGTTCACCATCAGATACAGATTCCCCAGGGTTGCTGTCGCATTGCAGCTTGGCCAGCGTTCCCCCTGGGCAACATTATTTCCTAGCCCGTGATGGAGTAAGCGGGGCGAGGTATTGTAATCAATGCGGTTTGTTTGTGTGTCTGACTGTAAACAATCTAGCGTCTAGACGGTTGCACCAATTGACTTCAAATTTTCAGGATAGGTAGGCAATGGTCCATAGATTACCTGATTAAATTTTGGGGGTAATCGAGTCAAGGTGAAGGTCATGGTCACCAGAAAGGTCAACCTTTCGGTCAAAATAGCACATTTTCCATTATAACTCAAAAACGGTTGCCGATAGACAGATATTTACTATTATGAGCATATAGGAACTCCCATATGGCCTTTCATTTGGCATCATGATCTTTGACCTTGAGTCACTTTGAAAGGTCAAACTCGAGGTCATGGATTTTCAGAGAGCTATAACTTGAAAACAGTTGATGGTAGACAGATATTTACCATTATCAACTTATAGGAAGTGCCATATGGGCTTTCATTTGTCACCATGATCTTTGACCTTGCATAACCCTGAAAGGTCAAATTCAAGGTCATGGGTTTTCAAAGGGCTATAACTTCACACTGATAGACTTAAAATTTTCAGGGTAGGTGAGCAATGGGCCATAGATTACCTGATTAAATTTTGGGGGTGATCAGGTGAAGGTCACCGGGAAAGGTCAAAATCATTTTATAGCAATAATTTTCTTCAGATTTAACATTTTGACTTCAAACCAAGACCAAAATGTGCATCTTTCAATTCTGCTTCCAACCATATGCTGCATGATTGGGTAGCTTGGACAGTATCTGTAGTGGTTGGGGGTTAAAAGTCAGGGGGGTCAAGGTCATTGGTCAAAATAACATTTTCCATTGTACAGTAACTCAAAAATGGTTGCCAATAGACAGATGTTTACTATTATGAGCATATAGGAACTCCCATATGGCCTTTCATTTGGCACCATGAGCTTTGACCTTGAGTGACCTTGAAAGGTCAAACTCAAGGTCACGGATTTTCAGAGGGCTATAACTTGAAAACGGTTGATGGTAGACAGATATTTACCATTATCAACTTATAGGAAGTGCCATATGGGCTTTCATTTGGCACCATGATCTTTGACCTTGAGTGACAGTGAACTGTCAAACTCAAGGTCATGGGTTTTCATAGGACTATAACCTGACAGCTGATGATTAAAAAATATTACCAATATGAACATATAGGTATTGTTAGGACTGGGACTGTTTTGGCCTCTAGAGGCCGCTGTTATTTCCTGTTTTTTGTCTACGTTTGTTTTGGCCTCTAGAGGTTGCCACTGTGTCCTGTGTTTTGGGTTGGTGTTGATTGCCTGTTTTCATTAGTGTCACCTGTTTCCAATTTATTTTGTGTATTTATACCCCCTGAGTTCAGTCCTCTTGTCATGGAGTCTTTGTGCTGTTATGTTTAAGCTCCAGTTACCTCTGTTCTGATTTCCTCGTCCATGTCCTTGTGTTCTTTGTATTTTTGCTTTATTTTGGACTTTGTGTGTGGATTTTGTTTTTTGACTTTGTGAATCTTCTGAGCGTTTGGTATTTTTGCCTTTTCCTTTCTAGTTTTTTTGGCTTTTGTATTGACTTTGAACTTTTGGATTTTTTATTTTTTCCCTTAAGATCTTCTGAGTGTTTTGGATGATACTTTTTGGATTTTTTGTAAATATTGTAAATAAACTTTTTGATACTTTTTCTACTTCCACCTCATGCCTCTGCATTTGAGTCATCCCCCTGGTGGCCTAGTGGGGGTTTGCTGGATTATCACACCAGCGAACCAGCTTCGAATCCCAGCAAAACCCTAACAGAAAGACTCTGTCATGACCGACTCAGCAGAGGCTGCTTCAACTGTCTACCCGGCCAACCTTCAGGGAATTATGGCAGCTTTGACACGCTTCAGAGTGACCATGGAAGCTCATGGACGAACGCTCCCCAGCCAATGTGAGGCCCTTGCTCGCCATGAGGAACTGCTTCAGCAAATTGGGAAAACCCTGGCACAGCTGACATCTCTGCCTGCATCTCCTCATCCTGCTCCAGTGCCTCCTGCCACACTGTCTCCTTCACCTCGCGAACCCAGCCTTCCTGCACCACAGAGGTATGAGGGCAAGCACGGTGAGTGCCAGGAGTTCCTTACCCAGTGCCAACTCACCTTTGAGCTACAGCCTACCACCTACACTATGGATCGCCGCAAGATTGCCTTTGTGATAACCTTGTTAGCTGGTAAGGCACGAGCTTGGGCAACAGCTATCTGGCAGAGACAGGGACCCGAGTGCTCTGATTTTGAACTATTTACTGAAGAGATGCTTCGGGTCTTCGACCAGGCGGACATCAGTACCGACGCAGCCAGAAAGCTCACGTCCATCCAGCAAGGAGGAAGTGTCGCAGATTACGCCATCTCGTTCCGGATGCTCGCAGCAGTAAGTGGATGGAACGAGACTGCCCTGGTGTCAGCCTTCCACCATGGTCTGTCTGACCCCATCAAGGACAGCCTGGCCTCTATTGGATGCCCAAGTGACCTCGAAACTCTCATCTCACATTCTACTCGTCTGGACAACAGGATGAGAGAACGCCGCCAAGTCCTGAGCCCCCCCAGCCTCCCTACCTCTACCTGGAGCCCGTCTATCTCCTCCAGTGACTGTCCAGAACCCATGCAAGTGGGTCGTACTCGCCTCTCCGCATCTGAGAGGGAGCGCAGAAGGAGGGACAAGTGCTGCATCTACTGTGGCAAGCCTGGTCACTTCCGAGCATCATGTCCCGAACTCTCGGGAAAAGGACCACCCCGTCCAGCCGAGGGAGGGTTGTGACAGGGCCTACCCTCTCTCCCGGACTCCCTGGCCAAGGAATCTACATCCCGGTCTCCATCTCCTGGGGTGAGTCTGTCCACTCTTGTCAAGCTTTGTTAGACTCAGGGGCAGCTGGGAACTTTATGGATATTCACTTCGCCCAAAGTATCAATGTCCCGACTGCACCTCTTGAAGTCCCACTGTCTGTGTCTGCCCTCGATGGCCAAGCATTAGGTGATGGAAGAGTCACCCAAGTTACTTCTCCAGTCTTCCTCCAGTCTCAAGGTCACAACGAAGAAATATCCTTGCACCTGATTCCTTCACCTGAGTTCCCAGTTATTCTAGGCCTTCCTTGGCTTACTCGCCACAACCCTCGCATAGACTGGGTAACAAGCCAGGTTGTGGAATGGGGCCCTGCATGCCATGCCTCTTGTCTGCTCTCTAGCTCTCCTGTGTCTCCTGCCGAGCCCCCTGATCTCACCGAGTTATCTCAAGTTCCCACAGAGTACTGGGATCTCAAGGAGGTCTTCAGCAAGAGCAGGGCCGCCGTTCTTCCTCTACACCGGGCCTACGACTGTGCCATCGACTTGCTACCTGGGACTACCCCTCCTCGTGGCAGACTGTTTTCCCTCTCTCAGCCAGAACACAAGGCCATGGAGGAATACCTCAAAGACGCCCTGGTCTCTGGGTTCATTCGACCCTCCACCTCACCTGCTGGTGCCGGCTTCTTCTTTGTCGGCAAGAAGGATGGGGGGCTCTGACCATGTATTGACTACAGGGGCCTGAACAAGATCACTGTGCGCAACCAATATCCCCTTCCGCTGATGTCCACAGCTTTCGACCTGCTCCAAGGCGCCACCATCTTCACCAAGTTGGACCTACGGAACGCATACCACCTCATCCGTATCCGACAGGGAGACAAGTGGAAGACTGCCTTTAACACCCCATCTGGGCACTACGAATACCAGGTGATGCCCTTCGGACTCACCAACGCACCAGCTGTTTTTCAGGCCTTAATCAACGACGTCTTGAGGGACATGATTAACCTGTACATTTTTGTCTACCTTGACGACATCCTTATCTTTTCCAAGACCGTGCAGGAGCACCGCCACCATGTCCGCCAGGTTCTCCAGAGGCTGCTACAGAACAATCTGTTCGCCAAGGCCCAGAAATGCGAATTTCATGTTCCCGAGGTCTCCTTTCTGGGTTTTATTGTACGGACAGGCCAACTCCAAATGGACCCAGCCAAGACCCTGGCCGTCCGGGACTGGCCCACTCCCAAGTCCGTCAAAGAGGTTCAGCGGTTCTTAGGATTTGCTAACTTCTACCGCAAGTTTATCAGGAACTTTAGTTCTGTAGCAGCACCCATGTCGGACCTCACCAAAGGGACAGGTGGATGTTATGTCTGGTCTCCTCAGGTGGAAAAGGCATTCAAAGACCTCAAGGATTGCTTCTGCATGGCACCCATTCTGGTCCTCCCGGACACCTCCCAACCATTCATCGTGGAGGTGGATGCCTCAGACAGTGGTGTCGGTGCGGTGCTCTCTCAACGTTCGGAAGGAAAGCTGCACCCCTGCGCTTACTTCTCCCACCGCCTGAGTCCTGCGGAGTCCCGGTACGATGTGGGGGATCGAGAACTGCTAGCAGTCAAATTGGCCCTTGAGGAGTGGAGGCACTGGCTGGAGGGAGTGCAACATCCATTCCTGGTTTGGACTGACCACAAGAACCTGGAGTACCTCCAGCAAGCCAAAAGACTGAACCCACAACAGGCTAGGTGGGCCCTATTTTTCAGTCAGTTTGACTTCACCCTCTCGTACCCGCCCCAGCTCCAAGAACACCAAACCTGATGCACTGTCCAGGCTGTTCTCTGCCACTAACAGGGAGAGTGAAGTTGGGCCTATCATCCCTGTGTCCCAGATTGTGGCCCCTGTCCGCTGGGGTATTGAGGAGGCCGTCCGACGAGCCCAACGCCAGGACCCCGGTCCTGGGACGGGGCCACCAGGCCTCTTGTACGTCTCACATCAAGCCCGGGCCAATGTTCTCCAGTGGGGTCACTCTTCCTCTCTCACTGCCCACCCGGGAGCTCGGAGGACCCTGGACTTCCTGAAAAGACGCTTCTGGTGGCCTAACATGGAGAAGGAAGTAAGGTCATTTGTCCTGTCCTGTGAGGTCTGCACCAGAACCAAGAACCCGCGACAGCATCCCCAGGGTCTCCTGCATCCTCTGACCATTCCCCGGTGTCCCTGGTCCCACGTGGCAGTCGACTTCATCACGGGTCTCCCTGAGTCTCAAGGTAACACTGTCATTTTGGTTTTAGTCAACAGATTCTCGAAGGCCTGCCGCTTCATACCACTGTGCAAACTCCCTTCTGCTCTTGAAACAGCGAAACTTATTTTTAATCATGTCTTCCGAGTCTTTGGTCTCCCACAGGACATCGTCTCAGACCGAGGGCCCCAGTTCTCCTCCCGAGTGTGGCACGGGTTCGGCAAGGTCATCGGAGCCACTGCCAGCCTCTCCTCTGGGTTTCACCCACAGTCCAATGGTCAGACGGAGAGGCTCAACCAGGACCTGGAAACCACCCTGCGAGGCCTGGCTATGGATAACCCGACATCATGGAGCACCTGGCTGCCATGGGCAGAGTACGCCCACAACACCCTGCAGTCATCGGCCACCAAGCTGTCGCCATTCCAGTGCCAATTCGAGTTCCAGCCACCTCTGTTCCCGGACCAGGAGGAGGACACGGGGGTGCCCTCGGTCAACCAATATGTGAGACGGTGTCGCAAGACCTGGAGCAAGGTCAGGAAGACCCTCATCCAGACCTCCAGAACCAACCAGACTCAGGCCAACCGCCATAGAAGACCTGCCCATGCTTTCCACCCTGGGCAGCGGGTTTGGCTGTCCTCTAAGGACCTTCCGCTGCAGGTGGAGAACCGCAAGCTGGCTCCTCGCTACATTGGCCCCTTCAGGGTGGTGCGCAGGGTGAACCCTGTCTCCTACCGGCTCCAGTTGCCCCGGACTCTGAGGATCAACCCCACATTCCATGTTTCCCTGTTGCGGCCCGTACTGACGTCCACATATACCCCTGCCCCTAGGAACCCCCCACCCCCCCCGCATCTTCCAGGGTCAGACTGTGTTCACCGTGCATCGCCTGCTTGACCCCCGCCGGGTCCGCGGCGGGCTGCAATATCTTGTGGACTGGGAGGGCTATGGTCCTGAGGAGCGCTGCTGGGTTCCCTCTCGGGATGTCTTAGATAAAGAACTGTGTCGGGACTTCCATTCGGCCCATCCGGATCACCCTGGGAACATCAGGAGACGCTCCTGGGGGGGGGGTCCTGTTAGGACTGGGACTGTTTTGGCCTCTAGAGGCCGCTGTTATTTCCTGTTTTTTGTCTATGTTTGTTTTGGCCTCTAGAGGTTGCCACTGTGTCCTGTGTTTTGGGTTGGTGTTGATTGCCTGTTTTCATTAGTGTCACCTGTTTCCAATTTATTTTGTGTATTTATACCCCCTGAGTTCAGTCCTCTTGTCATGGAGTCTTTGTGCTGTTATGTTTAAGCTCCAGTTACCTCTGTTCCGATTTCCTCGTCCATGTCCTTGTGTTCTTTGTATTTTTGCTTTCTTTTGGACTTTGTGGATTTTGTTTTTTGACTTTGTGAATCTTCTGAGCGTTTGGTATTTTTGCCTTTTCCTTTCTAGTTTTTTTGGCTTTTGTATTGACTTTGAACTTTTGGATTTTTTATTTTTTCCCTTAAGATCTTCTGAGCGTTTTGGATTATACTTTTTGGATTTTTTGTAAATATTGTAAATAAACCTTTTGATACTTTTTCTACTTCCACCTCACACCTCTGCATTTGAGTCGTGGCCTAGTGGGGGTTTGTTGGATTATCACACCAGCGAACCAGGTTTGAATCCAGAACAGGTAACAAAACCCTAACAGGTATAAAATGAGTGCTGCCAGGTGAGGTTTGTTTTCCTGGTAACACTTGTTAAGTTTTTTTTTTTTTTTAACATACTTGCTCCAGCAGTTCAGTCGCTCATTCTTGGATGTGATCCTTAGTGCCACAGATTTTCACCACATGGTGAGGTGTCTGGATTATTCCATCAAAGTGCAGCATCTTCAAGCTGTCTACTATAATGTTCCAGTCAGCTTCACATTCAATGGATTTGCTTGTCAAGCTCTTGTTAATGTGCTGTGTCCATGAGCTGAAGGAGCTTTAGTAGTTTGATAAGATCCAGACACACATCAGAGATCCGTATTTGTTTTTGTTGACAAAGGGTTGAGCACAGAGTCTCAGCCCAGTCATTAATCATTTGTGCCATCTGGTTCAATTCCTCATCCAGAGTTTGTTTGCTCTCGGGCAGTAGTTAACATCAGCTGAAATTGCAGTGTACGTTCTGGTTCATGAATAGTGTAATTTATGCATGGGAACAAGTTTCTGTCTTTCAAAGATTAACTTTAAAAGCAAGCATGCAAAATGATCATTGGAAGGTGAAATATGGAAGGAACTACTTGGTGAAAAGTCCAAAAGGAAGGCATCCTGACCATTCAGTGCTCAGCAGGTTAGTTTTGATGGGGAATGGAAGAAATCAATCCCAATGCTGAATCCAAAATTCTTTATTAATGCAATGGAATTGCCATGAATTACCCTCACAAGTGTTGAGGTAATCAACACTTGTGCTTTTGTTTGGGTTTTGCTTTTTGTTTGTCTCTGCCCCATCTTGACTTCTGCGTCCTTTCAAATTTTAGCATTTGATCTCCATTTGATCTCCAGTTGAAACTTATGCAATAATACCAGAAGTAATAAAGAATACACTGACCCTGTGGCCGAAATCACTCACTCATTCACTACTCCCTACTCACTATATAGGGAATTACTATAAAGAGGTCTATATAGAGAGCTCATTGATAAAATGAAAAAAAAAAACACTTTTGGACACTCCTCTGTTGTGCCATTATTTACGTCATTCCTGTCATACAATTAAAACATGCCAGATCAATCAGCTGGTAGGTTTTCAAAATAATAAATACCTGCATGTATTTTTGTGATAAATGCATATTATACTGAGCGTATTTCCCACATTAATAAATAAAGTACTTTGTGTCTGCTGCATGTTTCAGTTCTTTTAAATCAAGGCTGAATACTTTCTTCTTTGCCACTGCCTTTTATTAAATCAAATTTGAGGCTTTTGATTTTATTTCTTTCAGCACGACCGCAGTGCATGATGGGATATATTGCTTGGTCAGTGACCATCAGTTGTACACTACTTTTCATGATGCATTGTGGGATACTTTGAGGGCACTTTATAGGGTGTAATAATGCTCACTATACATTTGGACAGCACTACAAAATGGCAACCTCACTATATAGTCCACTATATAGTGAGTAGGGAGTGATTTTGGATACAGGGTGAGTTTACCCAGTCAGTGCTCATCAGTTCATACATTCCAGGAATAATCAGAAATTACACTAACCATTAATACATTATAAGCTTGTACTATGGGTGGCGTAGTGGTTAGCACTGTTGTCTCACAGCAAGAGGGTTTGGGGTTTGAGCCCTGTGGCCGATGGGGGCCTTTCTGTGTGGAGTTTGCATGTTCTCCCCATGTCTGTGTGGGTTTCCTCCACAGTCCAAAGACATGTACAGTAGTCAGGCCAATTGGCTACTCTAAATTGTCCATTGATCAAGCTTGGAGAGGGATGGGCCCTGCCAAGTTTAAATGCCCATGACACACCAATGATGGACGGTTAAAATGTCATCAGTGGTGCCCTTATGGGCTATGGAAAGAAGAAGACAAAGAAGCCTGTATTAACACATAATTTACCTGTAAGATTACACTGTAAGTATAAGATTATCTGTAAGTATTTGGTGATAGTTGGCATTTACAATAAAATCTAAGTCTGAATCAATTTGATGAAACTAAGATTAGCTGTGTTTCAATATTTACATCAGCAGGCACACGAATAATGTAATTAATATTGGGAAATAACTTTTTAGATGCATTCGGAGTTGTTGACTTTTTATCTTAACAAGGTACAAAAAAAGTTAAATAGATTTGTTCTTTCTGACAAGGAAAAGGGTTTGAATGACAATGATAGGGTGATTGATCAATAGGTCAGTTGGTGTTTAGAGCATAATAAACCTTAAAATCATCCCCAGAGTTGTGGTCTTGACCGGTTTTGAAATAAAATCCCGAGACTTTATGTACAAGAAAGAGACAAGGCCACGTAAAAATGCAGTCGATTCCAAGACGAGACTGAGACCTTAACAAAGAGGTCTTGAGACCTGCCTTGAGTACTAACACTGCCGTAAGAGTCACTGAACTCCACTAGAAATAAATTGTACAACTAAGGTATCAAAAAAAAAACAGAAAGAGAAAGAAAGTAGGAGAAAAAATAAGTACCCACCCATACACACACACACACACACACCAACCACATTTTATACAGGAAATTAAACCACTTTTTTTTTTTTTACATATAAAGAATAAAAAGCATGGTAATAGTGTGAAACTGTTGGCTGAAATGTGAGCTTTCTTGATTCAAATATATAATTTTCGATGATTATTATTTTTAAATGGGAACATAATACAAATATCTCCAGTGATTAAGCATGACTAAGCAATTGTGCAGCAGCACTACTGGGAGTTTCACAGTCGAAGCTGCAGAAATATGATTGGATAAGTTAAAAAATAATCATGTGGGCTTGTGACCAGTGCTTCTCTATCTGATCTCTATAGTAGAAGTTTCACTCGTTCATGTCAGACCAGGGCTATTGAATTTTTGAGTAGAGACTGTCCTGTAGAAAGTGAACCTTGACAAGCTATGCAATCATCCAAGAGCAAGTGGAACAGAGAGAGAGAAAAGAGAGATAGGGTAGAGCAGAGCATTAAATGGAATAGAGAAGGGTGCAGAGGAGAAATGGACAGAGATGGAGAGAAGAGACATGTAACATCAGAACATCCACTTTCTCAGGATCATACCGTACTGCAGCACTCCTTTTCCTAACAGTGCAATTAAAGTAGCTTTTTCCCCAACCTTTTCTCTCCACAAGAAACATGGCCATGTCATGCTGAAACCCTACATTCTGACTGGACTGAATTTCAAAATGATTTTCCTTTAACATTTAATTAACCTTAAACATTCTTGATTTTTTTTCTTCTAACATTACAGTCATTTCAGGAATTTATCATGTCTACATTCTGGATTCTCTTTGGCTTGGGAATACATTAACTTTAATTAGGAGATATTTTGTGGTTTAGTACTCATCTCATTTTCTCTAGCCACTTTATCCTGTTCTACAGGGTCGCAGGCAAGCTGGAGCCTATCCCAGCTGACTACGGGTGAAAAGCGGGGTACACCCTGGACAAGTCGCCAGGTCATCACAGGGCTGACACATAGACACAGACAACCATTCACACCTACGGTCAATTTAGAGTCACCAGTTAACCTAACCTGCATGTCTTTGGGGGAAACCAGAGCACCTGGAGGAAACCCACGTGGACACGGGGAGAACATGCAAACTCCACACAGAAAGGCCCTCGCTGGCCACGGGGCTCGAACCCGGACCTTCTTGCTGTGAGGCGACAGCGCTAACCACTACACCACCGTGCCGCCCTGGTTTAGTACTGCAAAAGAATATACAATTAATGAAAGGTAGATTGATATTGTCTCCCACTGGTTTCAAGTCAATTTCCAAAAGTTCTCTGATCGCAAACACAACATATCTTGTAATTTGAGTTTGCTCAGGGCCAATACATCTAGTCATTATGCACTATAAATCTAGTGAAGCTAGTTTGCATCACACATCACTGTGCAACTACATTCTGAGTGACTTGGCAGATGTGCACTTTTCTATTTAACGTTTGAGAAAATCATTCAAGCAGTTTTTTTTTTTCCCAAAACATTGACAAGACAAGACAAAACAATTGTCATTCAGACACTCAGAAAATGGGTTAAGATGGAATAAAACCATGGCTATGGGGGAAGAAAAATGGATGACTCAATTTATTTATTTATTTTTAAGAGTCCTCCATTATTTATATTATTTAATCAATTTATAATTAAACTAGTGTGATGTGGTCAAATGAGACTCATGTTCTTGATGTTATTTCAATAAACTAGGTCACCCACTCACATCTGCTTTTTATCCCATTTATTGAAAAGCCCTGACTCTAATTTCACCTCCAAACTAGAAGGGCACTCAGGAGAGTGCAAAGCTCTACCAAGAGGGGAACCATCAGGGCCTTCTAGGCCTTCAGACAAGGCCCAAACATACGGTGTATCTGTATTTCAAATCTTATATTTAATTTCTTTCATTCTGTAATTTATTTTATAATTTCTTTGCAATTATTCTCTTCTAATTCTAATTTGGGCTCTTTTTCTTCAAATTTGCTTCAGAAATGAAAGTGTTACTGTCCTGAAAACATTAAAATCGAGTTATCCAATGAGATTTTTTGTTTGTTTGTTGTCTCTAGGCTGAGAAGAGTTTAGAGCTAGCTGGATCACTCATTGGTTCTGACTTCATTGCTGGGACAGAAGGCCATGGCAGTGTATGTTTATGGAAGAAGTGACAGATGAATTAACTAATCAGATTTTGATTGATAGTGGGAGGGACTAAAAAATTATTGCCCGAGGCCTTCTTGAAGTCCAGTGCTAGCTTAACCGCGAGTCGACGCCGTCAGCGCATCAGTGAAGTCACCTTCCAGCCAGTGTAGCGTTCATCAGCAGTGTTAGCGAATGCTAATAAAGCAGTCAAGCCAGTGCTATCTATCAAGAGCAAGCAGCACAGACTAATGACTGAGAAACTAAGATTTTTGTCTCCAGACTCTTTTGTGTGTGTGTGTGTGTGTGTGTGTGTGTGTGTGTGTGTGTGTGAACTTCCCCAAATCCCTCTATTGTAAAATGTTGATTTGTTGGGTTCCGTTAATGGTTCCACGATTGTTTCTGATGGGGTGTTAATTAGTCTAACACACATGTGGACATTATCGTGCTTGGAATGTCTGGAAAGGGGTAAGCTGGCTTTGTTAATCCTGCATGGACAATATTCATTAATACAGTATTTTTCCCGCAAGATATGATGTTTATTTTTTAATGTAAGAATGTTTTGACACACATCTGCTGTTTGTATCAGATCAAATATGTGAATCAGCATCATAAAATTCAGTGTGTAAAATTCTGAGTAGCCATTTGGCCGGACGCTAACTGGTGTATTATGTTGTAGGGATGCCAGAATTCATTCCCCTGTCTCCATGTCTTGATCGCCCTGTCATTCATTGTTTTCCAGAATAAATGCCGACGGATGAACTTTTCACCTCCTCTACATCATCTATTAGCCACACAGAGACTTTTAGTTATTATTAGAGTAACTGACTGGTTATAGTTGGTTACACACACTTGCCCCAGTATTTTTCACTCAGACTTAATCTCATCTCATTATCTCTAGCCGCTTTATCCTGTTCTACAGGGTTGCAGGCAAGCTGGAGCCTATCCCAGCTGACTACGGGCGAAAGGCGGGGTACACCCTGGACAAGTCACCAGGTCATCACAGGGCTGACACATAGACACAGACAACCATTCACACTCTCATTCACACCTATGGTCAATTTAGAGCTACCAGTTAACCTAACCTGCATGTCTTTGGACTGTGGGGGAAACCGGAGCACCCGGAGGAAACCCACGCAGACACAGGCAGAACATGCAAACTCCACACAGAAAGGCCCTCGCTGGCCACGGGGCTCAAACCCGGACCTTCTTGCTGTGAGGCGACAGTGCTAACCACTACACCACCGTGCCGCCCACTCAAACTTAATACTTAAGTAATTTATTGAGTTACTTTTAAAATCAATATCGACAACTACACACAACAGATCGACCTGGCAGCCTGCCGCTAATCCCTTGCAAAATCCTTTGCCCTGTTGCTTTTTTGGTGTGTCTGGCTAAATTTTGGCTGAGCTGAAGTCCCAGCTCTAATAGTAATAGATCGCCACTACCTCTGCCAAGCCACATATTAGAATATCCACATGTTTACTACGTTTACATACATATCCAGATTTGCATCAAAATCTAATCAATTGTTCTTTGGCCCATGGTCCACCTTTCTTCAAAATTTAATCAAAATCCATTCACTACTTTTTGACTTACACTGGGAACAAACAAACAAACAAACAAACAAACAAACAAACAAAAGCAAACGGAGGCAAAAACATAACTTTTTCCAACAAAGTTGGTGGAGGTAATTACCTACTAATCTTAGAGTTTCACATACTTTTGCCACTCACAGATATGTAATATTGGATCATTTTCAATAAATGACCAAGTGTAAAATGTTTGCCTTATTTGTTTAATCAGGTTCTCTTTATCTACAGGCTTGTATGAACATCTGATGATGCTTAAGGTCATATTTATCCAGACATCTTGACAATTCTAAAGAGTTCACAAACCTTCAAGCGCCACTGTATATTCAATTTAAGACAAATGGTGATATCAATCTTTAAATTTTGATGAGGATGTGCACATGAGCAAACCAAACAATAAAGGAGTTTGTTCTGCATGATGATGCAGTGGTTAGCACTGCCGCCTCACAGCAAGGCTTTGGGTTCGAACCTCACAGCCAACAGGGGCCTTTCTGTGTGGAGTTTGTATGTTCTTCTTGTGTTTGGGTGCCCCAATTTCCTTCCACAATTTAAGGAGATACACAGAGCCTTTATTTTTAAATAAATTTCTGAGTGGATAGTATATCCATCCTTGACTCTTGTACGCTGCATAAATGGGAATAAAAAATATTTTTGAGAGTTAAAATCATACTCAAAGTTGGCATTTTAGTTGCCCCACTGAGTCAGCCATGCCTGAGTGCGTGACGTTACAGCGGTAACCGGTTTTAAGGCTGAGGCCTTTTACAGCTATAGACCAAAGTCATATCAATAAAAATTTATGGTGAAAGTAAGAAATACTGTTACCGACTTGCTCAACTAAGACTGATTTGACTTCATTGATTGTGGGTTGACTCTCAAAAACAGGATAGGTGTTATAACTTATGCAACATACATGTACATGCATGCATTTTCACTGGTAAAAAGTAAAAGGCTAATTAAATAATCAGATGAACTGAGAGAATTACATTCTGAAGCAAATTTAAATAATATTATACTGGTAACTTAAACACACAATACAGGTTACATGTATTAATCTAAATGCAGGTAAACAACATGTTTTTTTATCCAAATAAGAGTCGGAGCTTACCCGTCTGTGTTCTTACTTCTTGAAGGACGATCTTGTGGCCGATTGTTTTTGAAATAATCTGACTTTCGGTTGTTCGTTCAGTTCTCCGTTCATTTACTTCTTCCATGTAAAGGCGAGATGGCAGCAATATCCAGTTTAGAAATAAGATGGCTGCTCCACTCATTCACTTTTCTTCATATTGTGCATTCCACCATTACTGCTTGGCTCAGGCAATTACTAAAACCTGTGACACAGCGGGATGTCACCGGTTTTAGCAACAACTGAGGGGAGGTCACTGCCCGAGCGATATGTCACGTCCCGTTCTGTCCTGGGTTTTAGCAACAACCCTCGGCTCACTCCAGAGGGACTGGTGCAACTGACCTCACTTTCCTTTAAAAAAAAAAAAAATAAATACTTTCCTTTTCTTGTAGTTTTCTTTTCCTTTAATTGTTGGTACTGCAGGCGGCACGGTGGTGTAGTGGTTAGCGCTGTTGCCTCACAGCAAGAAGGTCCGGGTTCAAGCCCCGTGGCCGATGAGGGCCTTTCTGTGCAGAGTTTGCATGTTCTCCCCGTGTCCACATGGGTTTCCTCCAGGTGCTCCGGTTTCCCCCACAGTCCAAAGACATGCAGGTTAGGTTAACTGGTGACTCTAAATTGACCCTAGGTGTGAGTGTGAATGGTTGTCTGTGTCTATGTGTCAGCCCTGTGATGACCTGGTGACTTGTCCAGGGTGTACCTGTCCAGGGTGTGACACGGAGATGACGTAGACGGCTCTGTGACAGCTGCTCCCGCCAATGCGACACCGGGACCTCCCCTTATTAAACTACGGCAGGACCCACTCTTCACTAGGTGACTCATTAATTCCCCAAATCCCGGCCAATCCATCCCCAAAATTATCAAGTGGGTAAGACAAGGATTAACCGCCGCCTTCACTATAAATTTTTCCCCTTGAAAAAAAATGTGGACTGACACTAAAGGGTAATTGTGAATAGTGGTGTGCACAGATAGACACGAGGTGGTGCTCAAGCACCTGCCCCTCTGCCGTCTGTCCAAAAAAGTGCCCTTTTGAATTTTTTTTTTTTTTACAGTTTACTGAGGCCAATGTCGACATGATCTTTTAGAAAAGCCGTGGCATTAAAAGCGTGTGTGAAAATAATGTCCCGATGTGTGCCCCCTCCGCACACACACCGGACCTCTGTCTCTCTTGCTCTGTCACATGAACAAGCGTGCAGTGCATTCAGTGTGAGGTTGCAGCAGCATAGCGTCCTGGAAGCCACGGCCTTGTCGTAGCGCAGACAACACATCGGGCAGTCAGTCAGCTCTTCCCCGCCCCACCAGCCAGGTAACACATGAATCGAGTGAAAATGTATTATTTGCCCTCTAAGCCCAAGCTGTAATTATTTTGTCGTGAAGTAGCCCGTCGCATACAGAAACAACTGCACATGGCAGCCTTTGCCAGCTTATTTGCTCCCTTTCCATATGGAGAAACAAACTGAACAACATTTTAAATGTAGCCTAAACCATTGAGGCAACCCCACTCTCCATCAATTCCGACCTGTTTTTATAACATGATTAAGAATATCACGTTATGCTAGTATGCATGCCGTTATGCAAATAAAGGAGAGCTCCGTTGAGCCCATTGAGTGTGTATATTTCGCTAAAAATTTTAAGATGATCTCACAGAAATCTGTGAATAAACACAGTCTTGAGACTCAAGTCAGTGACGGGAAGATCAGACTTTCAGACTTTATCAGACTTTTTAAAGATGGAACTACAGAAAAATACCCAAAACTTTGATATGATTATGAGTAAACAGACATGCTTCTGGATGTCTCTCCGTTTTTGTGGATTAGGCTATCTCCATTTCTTTCGTCAACTACTGTCCCGCTTCGGGTAAGATTGAAAATCAGTAATATCTTTTACTGTCTTAAAGAGGTGTCTCCCGTGAGAAAGTTAGAACACGGTCAAACTGTCTAAAGGTGCCGTCCTTAACTAGTTATTACTTCCAGCGATGCTTGCAGACATTTACGCACACTGTGCTGTGACAGAGTAGTGACGCGGTTGTAATTGGTAGTTTTAGGGGAGTACGTGGCTGGAGATCAAATGCTTCAAGGGGTACCCGATGTTTGAGAAGCACTGGTTTACTATATAGCCTAGTTTTTTGTTAAGCAACATTAACGCATTCATTTGCTAAAGAAGAAAGAGGCAAAACTACCCTCCTGCCTTGTTCTTGTAATGACCACAGTCAGTCTTATTCATTCTCATACATTTTGGTCTGTTTATTTACTAATTGGGCTGTCTATTTATTTACTAATTTTAGCATAATGCCTAGAAAGGATAGGCTGAAAAGGGAAAGAGAAAAGGAGCTACAACAGGCAGCCCAGGGAAGCAGCTCTCTGCTCTCCTGGTTGAAACCAAAGCCAAACGAAGATAAAAGGTCAGAGTCAAGCGCAGAGTCACTTTAACTGTTAAAGCTCCTATTTTAATGTTGATCTGCTCCTTTAGGTTAATTTTATTGAAAAATCTTAAACTGTTCACATTTTATTTTTAAATACACAAAGTGGTTTGTACTAAATCAGCAACTATTATTTTGTACCAACCATAAGTTATTTCTATGTTAATAGACTTGCAGTCATGTATTAAAACCAACTGTGGGATATTCTTAAAGCTATTATTATTATTATTATTATTATTATTATTATTATTATATTGTAGCCAGTCACAGCAGGGAAGCAGCTCTATACCATCTACCAGCATAGGAGATGAGGGAGATATAGAAACAGATGAAGCCAAGTCCAGAGCAGCAACAGGTTCAGTTACAGACACAGAAGAAGCAGAGTCCAGAGCAGCAACAGGTTCAGTTACAGACACAGAAGAAGCCGAGTCCAGAGCAGCAACAGGTTCAGTTACAGACACAGAAGAAGCCGAGTCCAGAGCAGCAACAGGTTCAGTTATAGACACAGAAGAAGCCGAGTCCAGAGCAGCAACAGGTTCAGTTACAGACACAGAAGAAGCCGAGTCCAGAGCAGCAACAGGTTCAGTTATAGACACAGAAGAAGCCGAGTCCAGAGCAGCAACAGGTTCAGTTACAGACACAGAAGAAGCCGAGTCCAGAGCAGCAACAGGTTCAGTTACAGACACAGAAGCAGTGCTCTCTGAAGACCAGAATGAGGGAGAACAGATGCAGACAGATGAGCAAGATCACACAATGACAAAGATAGCAACTTTACAATACCCAACGGATCCTTCACACGTTCATAGATTTAAAATCAAGTGCAATGACAGATACATTTCAATGTGCTGCAATGTGGGCCCATGTCAGCCACATATGCCCTGCCCCAAAACTGAGGGGAGATCATTCCAGAAACAATGGTTTTCTAGTAACATGTGGCTGGAATACTCACCCACTGCTAATTCAATGCACTGTTTTATTTGTCGGCTTTTCCTCTCAGAAGAAAAGTATAAAAGCAGAACAGCCTGGACAACTGATGGCATCAGGAAGTGGAGCACTGCTCTTGAAAAAATCAAGCAACACTCCAGCACAGAGATGCACATGACAAGCATGGTTAGATGGACCAATTTCCAGAAAAAGGCCCTCCAGTCTGCATTTGATGTTTCAGATGTAAAGGGGGTAGAAGTCAGAGAGCGAGAGAGGCAGACAAATAGAGAAATCCTGACAAGATTAATTGACCTTACAATATATCTTGCTCGTCAGGGACAAGCATTCCGAGGTCATGACGAGAGTGAGTCCAGTGACAACCGTGGCAATTTCCTTGAATGGGTGAATGTATTTTCCTGCTATGATAGTGTGCTGAAAATGCATTTGGAAAAAATTGCTGAAGTTAAAGCCACCAAGACAAGGCCCCAGGTGTCACTGCTTTCTAACAGAAGCCAAAATGACATCATTGCAGCACTGGGTACTTACATCAGAAAGGAGATACAACGTGAAATAAAAGAGTCTGAAATGTATTCCATTCTACTTGATGAAACCTCTGATGTTTCACACAAAGAGCAAGTGTCATTTGTTGTGTGATATTTTCATTGTATGCAAATAAAGGAGAGATTCATTGAAGTGTGCAATGTTGATACAACTACAGGCCAGGAGCTGGAGAATACAGTGTTCTCGCTTCTGCAGAAGAATGGCCTAGAGCTGAAGAACATGCATGGCCAAGGCTATGATGGAGCAGCCAATATGAGTGGCATGTATAAAGGTCTCCATGCGAGAATCCGTGCGCACAATGAGAAGGCCCTGTATGTGCACTGCAAAGCCCATTGCCTCAATTTGGTACTAGTGGAAGCATCAAAGTCCAGCAAGCATTTTGTGACATTTTTCAACCTGGTGGAGAAGTTGTATGCCTTTTGCACAGGCTCCCCGAAGCACCATGCTGCCTTGGTCAAATGCCAAGAGTCTCTGTATCCTGGACAGCGTGTTATGGAGCTCCAGCAGCTGTCAGATACCTGATGGGCTTGCAGGGAGAAAGCACTGAAGGCACTTCAGATAAATCTGAAAGCTATTTTGATGCTCCTTGATGACATCAGTGACAGTGACCCACCTAACCTGGCTCGAGGTGATGCTCAAATGTACAGGAATTCCATTAATTTCATGTTTATACTCTGCATGGAAATTACCACCCCAGTATTCGAAGTCACTGCTGTGGCATCAGATTCTCTGCAGCAAGAAGGGTTGGACCATTCCACTGCCTACAAGGTCATTGATGGTGTGCTTCACACCTTGCAAACCATGAGGTCTGAGGAGAAATTTGGGGAGGTATTTGGATGTGCGTCAGAGAAGGCAGAGAGTCTGAACATTCCAGTACCTACTGTGGTGCCTGGTCAGGAGAGGAAGCGGAAAGTGCCAGTGCGTTTCCAACACAACCCAACAGTGTCTCAAGTAGGTGCTCAGTTTGAGTCAGTGGAGGCATATTGCAGGAGTGGTGTATATTTCACCTTTCTCGATATCATGACTGAGGAGCTGAACAGGAGGTTCAAAGGGGACAACACTGGAAGCCCTACGGCCAGAATCATTCAGTCCTTCCAGCCCTTAACTCTACATGCTAACTGGGTAGGCACACCAAACCCAGAAGCCATGGAAGCTGTCCACATTCTCTGTGAGTTCTATGGAGAAGATGAGGACCAGCTGAAAACAGAATTAAAGGTCTTCCACTCCAGCTTTACTTCAAAAGACCTCAGAGAAATATTTTCAATACTGAGGGAAAACAATGGCCAACTGATCTTTCCTGCCTTTGTCAAAATGATCCAAATATATGCGACATTACCAGTGACAACTGTGTCAGTTGAAAGATAATTTTTAAAGCTAAAAATCATCAAAAATAAACTAAGAAGTCTGTGTGGAGAAGAAAGGCTCTCTGACCTTCTCCTGCTGGCCATTGAGAAAGACGTTGAGATAAATCAGTGAGGTCATCAACATCTATAAAGATATGGCACCAAGGAGGATGCTGCTTTAGAGCAGTACACTATACTTGAAGCACTTGAGAATGACTGTATATAGTTTAGTATAGGATACAGACTTTATCATTTTGTGGTGTGACTTTTGATTATTTTTTCCCATTGAAAATAGGTTGAAAAACTCAGTTTTAGAGAATGTTTCAAATAAATGTCAAATTGCATTCAACCTGTGCATTTTTTTTTTAAATCTCAGACTTTTATAAAAAGGTGTTCCACATGCGCAAAAAAGTGCCCTTTTTTCCCCCCAGACCACTTGCCCCCCAAAATGTCTGTGCACACCACTGGTTGTGAACATCCCTGTGCACACACAACACCTTCACCAATTGTGCTCCCCCCAATGCCTCGTCTTGCACCAGGTTTTGGTGGATTGAGGTCTGATTATAACCAGAATCCACCAACGCCTGATGTGTATCCCCTTGGACTCTTACCAGTATGCGATATGCTCCGGCCCAATTGAAGGCGGCTCCTGGCGCATCGGGGATCCGAACCACCGCGCCCACCTCCATTACCGAGCACTGCTGTTGGAGGTGGCCCAGCTCCCCGCAGCACCAGCAAACCGGCCCAGGCTTCCTCTCCACACTGGTGCTCTGGGGCTCACTCACCTGGGGGGGGGGGAGACAGACACAGAAGGGAGAAACGGGAGGGCACCACGGGTGCGGCGGGCCAGCTGTGGTGGCGCCGGCCCCCGCCTCCGTGGTGGGGGAACGGGGTGAGGATGAGACACAGGAGGAGAGGGAGAGAGAGAGAGAGAGAGGAGAGGAGAGAAGAGGTTGTCTGCTGTCCTGCCATAGGGACAGCCGCCAAATGGTCCTCCGCCAGCTCGACTGCCTGATCCAGCGATGCCGGGCGGTGGCACTGGACCCACTCTGCAGTTCCGGCTGGTAGGCGCGCGATGAACTGCTCCAGTACCACCTGGTCGATGATTCCCTCGGCGTCGCAGTTGTCGGCCCTCAACCACCGGCCACAGGCGTCCCGGAGTTGCTGGCCAAATGTGAACAGCCGACTGACTTCCTCCAAGTGCAAAGCGCAGAAGTGCTGCCGTTGTTGCTCAGGGGTGCACCCCACATGCTGGAGGACGGCCCGGCGAAGGTCCGCGTAGGCCAGCCAGCGGTCGGCAGGGAGCTGTAGCGCGGCCAGCTGCACCTCTCCCATTAGCAGAGGGAGGAGGCGTGCCGCGTGCTGTTCCATCGGCCACCCCGAGGTCTTTGCTACCTGCTCAAAGAGTGTGAGGAAGGCCTCAGGGTCATCCTGCGGGCCCATCTTCATTAGGGTGAGGGGGGACGGGCCCGTGGTGGTGGAGTTGGTGGACCCCGCCGACGCGAGGAGGTGCCGGAATGCCTGTTGCTGAGCCAACACCAGGGCCTCGAACCGCTGTTCCTGCTCCTTCCGGTGGGCGACTAGCGCCTGGTGCTGGCTTTGCTGGGCCATGGCGAGGGCGTGGACCAGGTCGGTGAAAGGGGAGGACTCCATGGGGCTGTCCTGCTTCTACACTCCAGTTCCCGGGTTTCAGCACCACTGTAGCAGTTCGTATGGGTGGGTGGAGCACAGAGGGACGGCAGGCCAGAATTGAGTTCACAAAACTCTTTTATTTTCACTTTTCAGTGTCAATTTCACTCTCTCAGCCACACACGCATGCCCACACTCCAGTTGCCTGGTTGGGGAGAGAGCTCCCTCTGCTCTTGCTCTCTCTCCTTAAATAGGGCGCGGTGACTGGGGAAGACACACAAACATATTAATTAACCTCAGGTGCAGTGATTCTGCCAGTTACCTTCCCTGACTCTGCCCTCCGGTCACAGACCGATGCTTGACCACGCCCCCGCTGCCACACTTACCAAACCTAGTGTTCCAAACAATCATTTCTAATTCTCTTTAGTGTGTCTAGACCAGGGGTGTCAAACCTGATCCATAAAGGGCCATGTGGCTGCAGGTTTTCATTCCAGCCATGCAGCAGCACCCTGATTTGGCTTATTCAATCAACTGACACACCCACCCTTTAATCAAGGGTGGGTGTGGCTGCAAGTATTTGACTGTGTGAAGACAGTTCAGTTGATTGAATGAGCCAAGTCAGGTGTGCTGCTGCATGGCTAGAATGAAAACCTGCAGCCACAAGGCCCTTTATGGATCAGGTTTGACACCCCTGGTCTAGACCATCTTCTCTTTTGAGCACTTCTGCTCAGTTACTTTGTGCCATACTGTACTTTGCTTTGACTATTGTCTTCTTCATCGATTTGAGGTTTGGACTGTGTTTTTCAGACCTGTCTGTCTGGATTTTGTAATATAATCCTTTGCAGATGGATCCTCACTCTCCTGCCGAGTCGATGCATTACACAAAAATTCTGAAGCTGACTTTATAGACAACGCTGTTATACAGTCAAAGCTATGGAGAGGAGAGCAAAAGCTCTCTTCCAGTTCAACCTTTTCCTCTTAATCTTGCCACTGCTGCACAGCAAGCAGCATGTGGGTAGTCTCTCAGTTCTTGCTTTGCCATCCATAAAAGCTTTCCTTGACCTTTACCAAATGGTTGGCTGGTGGCTAGGTAGGTAGGTAGGTAGGTAGGTAAATAAATAAATAAATAAATAAATAAATAAATATCATTGTTCTTATTTCAAAGTTCTTTCAATTTCCAATCTTCTTTTTCCCCCAAATGGCAGATTAATTATTGAATGTATTTTTCTGTTTCCATTGTCTCACTGAGAATGTTTTATGATTTCTTTCTCCCACTTCCACTTTCCCCAATTCTTTCTTTTTCGTTTTCCCCTTCATTTCCTTAATCCTCATAAATCCTCAATGCTTTAAGCATGAGCTCCAAGGGAGACATTAGGACTGGAACGAGGCTAGGGATGGAAAAGTGCCCACAGCAGTGAATAACTGAACCTTTGTGACACCGAGCAAAGTGTGTGTTGATATACACCAATGATTTGTAATCCACATGAATGCTTTATGTGGTTTATGGGAATTGACACAAATTCACACACACACACTGCACTTTCAGAAGTGGGTCAGTTAAAGTAATAATACAGCTGAAACACAGCTATAAAGCTGAGAATTCATTTTCCCTCAATTCAGTGGACAGTCTTCAAAAATTCACACATTATTTGGCCAGAGCCAATGACTGTTTTATCAGCTATACCAATGCATAGGTGCACAAAGTAGATATATGATTGCTCACTATAGCTTATTTATTACTGCACACTGCTTATCAAGCCCATTCCACTTCATCTCACATTATAAACAGACAATCAATGGGCCGAGTGGCATGTTGGCTCCAAGTGGTAGTGTAACAGTTCCAAGGCCCCTGTTTGATCCAGAGTTCAACTCATAGTACAGTATATGTGGTGTTTCCATGTTCTTCTTGTGGGTTTCCTTCAGATTATTTCTGTTAACTTGCCCTAAGTCTGAATGTGTGTATACATAACACCTTGCGATGGGTCAGTGTCCATGTTCCTGGGATATACTCTGGATCCAGATCATCTTTGGCAAGGATAAATCTCTTACTGAAGAAGAATGAATGAGTGAACCATGGGACTATCACTTGCCTAATATTATTTGCGTGGGACCCACACAACAAGCAAGAACAATTCATATTAAATTATATTTGCCTTGTTGTCATTAGTGCTGCCATCTTCATAGAGCTTAAAATGAAATAAATCAGTATGCTCATTGTAGGTAATTTTTCTATAATTGAACAATATTTCTAATATATAGTCAAGTTTCAAGTCAAGTTTATTTGTATAGAGCTTTTAACAATAAACATTGTCATAAACAGCTTTACAGAATTTGAATGACTTTAAACATGAGCTAATTTTATCCCTAATCTATCCCCAATGAGCAAGCCTGTGGAGATGGTGGCAAGGAAAAACTCCCTCAGACGACATGAGGAAGAAACCTTGAAAGGAACGAGACTCAAAAGGGAACCCATCCTCATTTGGGCAACAACAGACAACATGACTATAACGTTAACAGTTTTAACATGAAGTCAGTTTCATTCATGTTATAAACTCTTCACTGATGGAAACTTGAGTGCAAAACTGTTCATGACAACTGCGGTCCTAAAGTTAGCAAGTCAACTGTAGTCCTCAGCCATAAAAACATTACTGTAAGTGTCCAGAGCATCCTCCAGGTGTCACTTACAACTGTCCACATGGGGCCGTCCTCCACAGGAGTGATGCGATGAGACTCCAAACAGACACAGGGCACCAGGATGGATCAGGCAGGTCCGAGGAGCAGAAGAGGTCAGCTTCTCGATCCCAGGACCGACATGTAACTCAGAGGGACAGATTTGGGGAGGAGAAAGAGAGAGAGAGAGAGAGAGAGAGAGAGAGAAAATGCAGGTTGTTAGGTATGCCCAATGTCACCAGAATAAGTAGGAACAGTATACTTATTGCACTGAGTACAAGCAGGGACTCCGGCAACTGACAGCATAACTAAAAGGGGAGAGCCAGAAGGTAACACAGGCATGAGGGAGCCCCGGGACATAAAGCAGCCAGCCACTACACCGTCAACAAACTCGAGTGAGCAAGTGAGTGGGGACTGACAACATCCATACATCCCAGTTTACCAAAACACTCTATGTCTGAGGACCCTCCAGATCTACACCTTTACCTCATAAACACCATTAACAAAAGGCTTGACTGAACAGATATGTTTTCAGCCTAGACTTAAATGCTGAGACTGTGTCTGATTCCCGAACATTACTTGGAAGGCTGTTCCATAAATGTGGGGCTTTGTAAGAAAAGGCTCTGCCCTCTGATGTAGCCTTCACTGTACGAGGTACCAGCAGATAGCCTGCACCTTTTGATCTAAGTAGGCGTGGCGGGTCATAGAGGAGCAGAAGTTCACTCAGGTACTATGGTGCGAGACCATTCAGTGATTTAAAGGTCAATAGTAGTATTTTATAATCAATACGAAATTTGATTGGGAGCCAATGCAGTGTGGATAAGATGGGGTGATGTGATCATATTTTCTATTTCTAGTAAGGACTCTTGTTGCTGCATTTTGAACTAACTGGAGCTTGTTTATGCACTTATTGGAACATCCAGACAGTAAGGCATTACAGTAATCCAACCTGGAGGTTACGAAAGCATGAACTAGTTTTTCCGCATCATGTAGTGATATTAAATTTCTTATCTTGGCAATATTTCTGAGATGAAAGAAAGCTATCCGGGTGATATTATCAATGTGAGTTTCGAATGAAAGACTGGGGTCAATAATCACCAAGAGGTCTTTTACTGCTGCACATGAAGAAACAGAAAGGCCATCCAGAGTTATTGTGTAATCAGAAAACTTACTTCTTGCTGCATATGGTCCTAGTACAAGTACTTAGTCTTGTCAGAGTTAAGCAGAAGGAAGTTAATAAGCATCCAGTGTCTAATGTCTTTCACACAGTCCTCAATTCTATTAAGCTGGTGTCCCTCATCAGGTTTTGCAGGAACATACAACTGTGTGTCATCAGCATAACTGTGGAAACTAATACAATGTTTATGAATATTATCACCCAAAGGTAACAAATATAAAGCATACCTGCAAACTCAGAAGGTCTGAAAAAGGTGACAAATGCCCCCCCCCGGTGTAAACCAAAACCTGAGCCCGCCCCCTCTCCAAAAAAAGGTGTAACATAGCTACAGGTAAACAAAAAACCTGTTTATTAACATAACCTTGTTTTTTGGTCAATCAGTGCAAAATGGGGGCGGCACAGTGGTGTAGTGGTTAGCGCTGTCACCTCACAGCAAGAAGGTCCGGGTTCGAGCCCCGTGGCCGGCGAGGGCCTTTCTGTGTGGAGTTTGCATGTTCTCCCCATGTCCATGGGGGTTTCCTCCGGGTGCTCTGGTTTCCCCCACAGTCCAAAGACATGCAGGTTAGGTTAACTGGTGACTCTAAATTGACCGCAGGTGTGAATGGTTGTCTGTGTCTATGTGTCAGCCCTGTGATGACCTGGCGACTTGTCCAGGGTGTACCCCACCTTTCGCCTGTAGTCAGCTGGGATAGGCTCCAGCTTGCCTGCGACCCTGTAGAAGGATAAAGCAGCTAGAGATAATGAGATGAGATGCAATGTACAATATTTTTTGGTAAAGTAGGCTAGTCTACTCCTATTTTGCCTAACATTAGCCTACTGGCAAATATCAAGTAACCTGTTAAACAGTGAAATGGTAGAATTACAGAAAACTACAAGCCTAGCCTATTTAGCCTAATCTGTACACACCTCTGCATTGGCAACTCGCTGAAATGTAGGTACAGGCACCCTAACTCGCTCTCTCATAACATCAGGCCCCTTGGAAGCACTTTGGTCTGGGACTGGAAGGACACTGGATGTGGTCATAACAGTGCACACTTTTTGACGGTGCACCTCTGTTTGGCAGTGTGCCAAAAGAGCATGAGAGCCTTTGTTGCTGTAATGTATTTATTTTTGGCAAAGGCTGCATTTTGAATACCCGGCTTTGTCTAGCTTATGAAAAAACTGTGACAGTGGGAAGCTGTGTTGAACTCCCTTCACTTCAGTCTTGACCTCGATTTTTAGCCAGGCCCAGCTCCACCTGCACCTCAGACCTGCATCAAGCTTTGTTACATAAACAGTGTCTTCCTCTTTAAGCTCCCTCATTCTGGAAAAGAATTGACCAAATATTATCGGCTGGGTCAGGGCTCCTTTTTGTTACCATAAACGTTTGTAAAGGCAAACTCTAACTACATCCATCCATGTTAAATGATCCGCTGGAGAAGGTGTTTCAATCACTTAAAAAATGCCGGTGTACTCACGTTAATGTTACATGTTCGTTTTCATTCCTCATCTTGTGACAATGTTGCATTATCATCAGATAACAGTACTGATGCAGTAGAGATAGCCTTCACAAAAATTATTCGAACTGAACCGACTGGTATGAAAGGTTAACGTTAACACACAATTCACTGATGTTAGTTGACATCCTAGCTAACGTTAGCATACAAGCTGAAAAACTTTACATTATATATAACGTTAAACATGTTGGAAAAGGTTTCATGTCACGACACACATAACGTTGCTAAAGTAGGATTATCTTGGACAAACCAAGTTTAATTTACACAGCATATTACATTGTTGGCAGATAACAAGACTTACCTCAAGTCTGTCGCTAGTGTCCATAGATCTCTGAAGTCTCTGACACAGGTCGTATGTTTACTGTCTATGGTTTAGTCAGGCAAAAGTTTAGTTCGCCGTGGGAAAGATGGATTGACTTGGATGTTTGTGATTGGCCAAATGAGTAGCGTGTGATTGGCCAAATGAGTAGCATGTGATTGGCCAAATGAGTAGTGTGTGATTGGCCAAATGACTCTTGTGAAGATGGCAATCCCATTTTACTGAAAGTCCCATCCATAGCTGATCCCCCCCCCAAAAAAAACCTCTTCAGATCTAGATGAATCACGAGAACGACATATTTTGTTTGCAAAATGGTGAATTTCACCGAAAAGAGACTAGTTTGCAGGTATGATAAAGAAACATGCAGTGGACCCAAGACAAAACCTTGTGGAACACCAAACTTTACCTCAGTATGTCTAGAAAAATCACCATTTACATCAACATACTGATAGCGATCAGTTAAATAAGACCTGAGCCAGGAGAGGGCCGTTCCCTTAACTCCCACAGCATTTTCTAGTCTATCCAGAAGAATGGAATGATCCATGGCATCAAATGCTGCACTAAGGTCAAGCAACACAAGCAGCGAGACACAGCCCTGATCAGACGCCAACAGTAGGTTGTTTACTACTTTAACCAGAGCTGTCTCTGTGCTATGATGAGGTCTAAATCCTGACTGATACATTTCATGGATGCTATTCCTATGTAAATATGAGCATAACTGCTGTGCTACAGCTTTTTCAAGGATCTTGGAGATAAAGGGGAGGTTTGATATTGGCCGATAATTGGACAGCTGACAGGGATCAAGGTCAAGTTTTTTAATCAGGGGTTTGATAACTGCTAGTTTAAAGGATTTGGGTACATAGCCAATCGTAAGAGAAGAATTTATTATTTTTAGAAGCGGTTCAATTACTTCAGGTATTACCTGTTTGAATAGACGTGTAGGTAAGGGATCTAGTACACAAGTTGAGGCTTTTGATGCAGAGATTAATGAAAGTAATTCAGTTTTTCTAAGGGGAGTAAAACATTCTAATTGCTGATCTGATACAGTTATATTGTTAACTACAGGGTCACAAACATTGTCTGACCTTAAATTAGTAGTTTGAATTTTTTGTCGGATATTCTCAATTTTGTCATTAAAAAAAAATCATGAAGTTGTTGCTACTACATACTACAGGTGTGCATGTGTCTATAGTGGACTTATTCATGGTTAATTTTGCTACAGTATTAAATAGGAGTCTAGGATTATTTTTGTTATCTTCTATTCGGAAGGAGAGATATGCTGATCTAGCAGCACTAAGAGCTTTTCTATACTTCAGGAAGCTCTCCTTCCATGCTAATTTGAACACTACCAATTTTGTTTGATGCCATTTACGTTCCAATTTTTGAGCGGTCTGTTTTAAAGTGTGAGTGTCATCATTATACCAGGGTGCAATTTTTTTTTTTTTTTTTGGTCTCTGACCATTTTCCTTTTAAGAGGAGCTACATTATCTAAGGTATGGCGGGACGTTGACTCTAAGCATTCAGTTGCCTGATCAAGTTCTGCGGGGCTGACAGTGACCCAATCAAAGTTGATAACTCTGGGAGATCATTTATAAAGCTCTGTGCAGTAGTCGACGTGAATGTATGTTTAATAGAGTAGCATGGTGAGGTGCATATATTATTACTCAGACATATTTTGAATGAGGTGAGATAATGATCTGAGATAACTTCAGACTGTGGAAGTATGACTATTTTCTACATTTAACCTGAATGTTCGTATTAGATCGAGGGTGTGACCACCATTATGGGTCGGTCTTATGACATTCTGATTAATCCCTACTGAATCTAAAATGGACACAAACACCGTTTTCAAAGGATCTTCTGGGTTATCTAAGTGAATATTAAAATATCCAACAACTAAAGCTTTGTCTAAGGAAATAAACAGATCTGAGATAAAATCTGCAAATTCAGAAAGAAACTTAGAATATGGCCCCGGGGGCCTGTAAATAATAGGTAATGGAATTAACTGGGTAGACCTTTTTTCCGAGGCTACATACGAGTATGAAGAACTTCAACTGTATTAAATTTATAACCAGTTTTTTGTGTTACACCTAGATAATCATTATAAATAACTGTGATGCCTCCTTCTCTACCAGTTAGATGAGGCTGGTGTATATAACTGTATCCAGGAGGACTAGCTTCAATTAATGCTATATATTCATTTGCCTTAATCCATGTTTCAATTAAACAAAGTACATTAAACTCCTTATCACTAATGAGTTCATTAACCATTAGTGCTTTAGATGTAAGAGATCTAATATTTAATAGCCCCACCTTTAGATCAAAGGTGCTGGAAGTGGCTGTACAGTCAGTATGATCTAATTTTATATTGATTAGGTTACTGGAACAAACTCTCTGAATATTTCTACTTTTTTGTTGAGCTTGGGGAACAGACACAGTCTCGATGTAGTCGACTATTTGAAGAAGTGGAGTGTATATATATATATATATATATATATATATATATATATATATATATATATATATATATATATATATATATATTAGTGCTGTCAAAAATGTCACGTTATTAACGCGTTAACCTGACTCAATTTTAACGGCGATAATTTTTTTATCGCGAGATTAACGCTCTGTGACATGATGTAGGTTTTTCATAAGCTTTTGAAACTGCCAGGAACTTGAAACAGAGACTTTGCTTAGAAAAATGATAGCAGCTAGACTGTAATGCCATGCACAGCCAGAGTCCTCTGCCCTCCCCCGAAGAGCCACGGTGCTCGGCTTAGGTTTCGTTTTCCCATCGGCGGCTCCAGCCCCACTTTGCAGTGGCTGTGACAAGACGTGTTATGCTCTGCAATTAAAAAAAAAAAAAAAACATTAGTACAACCAGTGTTCGAACTATGCCGATATTTTCGGGGGGTCCCTTTTTTCCCTTGGGGGGGTGCTTGCGCTTGTCTCAGAGCGCGGATCTCCATCGCGCGCTCACTTCGGATATGCAAATGCTTCCCGTTACACACGATTGCTATGTCAATAAACATCATTTTGCCAATATTTTAGAGACCCCCCAACATTTCCCAAATCATGTTTTCAAGGGATCTCATGTCTGTTTCAGGGGATCTCGGATCCCCCGAGTACCCCCGTAGTTCGAACGGTGAGCAAGCCCATGCACTTTTTTATGCTGATAAGAGAATTACATGGTTTTTCCTGTGACAAAAATGTGCGATTAAATTGCGATTAATCGCGAGTTAACTATGACAGTCGCGACATTAATCGCGATTAAATATTTTAATCGCTTGACATCACTAATATATACATACATACATACACACACTCCACTTCCTCAAATATATATATATATATATATATATATATATATATATATATATATATATATATATATATATACATACACACACTAGTGCATCTCAAAAAATTTGAATACCATGAAAAAGTTCCTTTTTTCATAATTTAATTCAAAAAGGTAAACTTTCATATATTCTATATTCATTACATGTAAAGTGAAATATTTAAAGCCTTTTTTGTTTTAATTTTTATGATTATGGCTTATAGCTCATGAAAATCAGAAATCCAGTATCTCAAATTATTAGAATATTCCCTAAGGTCAATCAAAAAAAGGATTTACAATACAGAAATGTCCAACTTCTGAAAAGTATATTCATTTATACACTCAATACTTGGTTGGGGCTCCTTTACCATGAATTACTGTATCAATGCGGTGTGGCATGGAGGTGATCAGTCTGTGGCACTGCTGAGGTGTTTTTGAAGCCCAGGTTGCTTTGATAGTGGCTTTCAGCTTATCTGTATTTTTGGGTTGGGTGTTTCTCATCTTCCTCTTGACAATACCCCATAGATTCTCTATGGGGTTCAGGTCAGGCAAGCTGGCTGGCCAATCAAACACAGTAATATCATGGTCAGCAAACCATTTGGTAATAGTTTTGGCACCGTGGGTAGGTGCTAAGTCCTGCTGGAAAAGGAACTCAGCATCTCCAAAAAGCTCATCAGCAGATGGAAACATGAAGTGCTCTAAAATCTCCTCATAGATGGCTGTGTTGACGTTGGACTTGATAAAATACAGTGGACCAACACCAGCAGATGACATGGCACCCCAAATCATCACAGACTGTGGAAACTTCACACTGGGCTTCAAACACCTTGGATTCTGTGCCTCTCCAGTCTTCCTCCAGACTCTAGAACCGTGATTTCCAAATTAAATGCAAAATGTACTTTCATCTGAAAAGAGGAGTTTGGACCACTGAGCAACAGTCCATGTCTTTCTCCCCTTAGCCCAGATAAGACACTTCTGACATTGTCTCTGGTTCAGGAGTAGCTTGATATTAGGAATGCGAAAGTTGTATCCCCTTTCTTGAAGATGCCCGCTCATGATGGGTCTTGATACACTGACACCAGCCTCAGTCCACTCCTTGTGAAGCTCTCCCAAGTTCTTGAATCAACTTTTCTTGACAATCCTCTCAAGACTGCAGCCATCCCTGTTGCTTGTGCACCTTTTCCAGCCACCCTTTTCAGCAATAACCTTTTATGGCTTACCCTCCTTGTGGAGGGCATCAGTGATCATCTTCTGGACAACAGTCAAGTCAGCAGTATTCCCCATGATTGTGGTTGTGTGTACTGAACTAGACCGCGAGATACACTGTGTTCATACTGTTTTACTCAAACTCGAAATGAAATATTCTAATATTTTGAAATGTTTTTTTTAATGTTTTTGTACTGTATGCCATACTGATTAAAATTAAAATAGAAAAATGCTTGAAACATTTTAGTTTATGTGTAATGAGTCTATAATAAATAACATTTTCACTTTCTTAACTGATGTAAAATATTGAACTTTTTCACAAAATTCTAATTTTTTGAGATGCACTAGTATATATATATATATATATATATATATTTTTTTTTTTTTTTCCACCCTTGACCCCATTTGAAAATCACACATCTCTTTGCATGAGCAGATGTACAAATTATTATTACATACTCATTTACCATGTAAACACACAGAACAGCACTTTCAGTATTCAGTTAAGTCTGAAATTGAAAACGATTCCAATTATGGTACTGCTCATCAAGCAGAATATCCCCCAATGAGCAATTAAACACATTATACACATGATTGTTTGAAAGGCACTACTGATTCTTTGAATCATGGGTTATTTTTTATATGACCTTAGGAATCAGTCTGGCATACATGGAATGTATTTAAAATGTTTAGCAATAAGAATTTACTCAGTGTAGTGTAGGTGGAGGAGTCAGAGTGCTCATAGTCAGAAGGGAAGCAGTTTAGAAGAATAAATATCTTCTTACTATGAATACTGATGCCATACAGGTATCGTTTCCCAGGAACCTTCTCACTGGCTCAGCACTGGCTCAGAATGATGGAGATTCTGGCAGTTATCCAGTGTTCACAGAAACTAAGTTACACACATAAACAGCTTTCTATTTCACCTCTCTTAACTATCATGCGTGATGAGGAGCAACTGAATAACATTTACATCATCATAAGAAATGTATACATCTTAGTATGGACTGGAAGGTGTTCTGAAAAAGGTGTTCTAGCCTAGAGGTTAGATAAGTAGTTTTGGGACCAAAAGGTCACTGGTTCAATTCACTGGACCAGCAGGAATGGATGAAGTGCCCTTAAGCAAGGCACCCACTCCCCAATTGCTTGCTGGGTGGGGTGTGTCAGGGTCCTGTTGTACATTGCTCTGGATAAAAGCATCTGCTAAATGCCTGTAGTGTAATGTAACATTTTGTCCATTGCAGTCTTCTTGAGGCATTATCTCAGTGTGAATTCTTATCATGAATTTATGCAGTTAAAACTGTTCTCATCTTCATAGGTTTCTGTGTTTCATGTTCCCTGGTTTTGACTCTTGCTTGTTCTTTGCTTTGTGAATATGGATATCTCTTGCCTGTTCTTGGACCGTCTCTATGAACCACAACCATGATGATTGGATTAGCCTTATTAAATTACATTAGAATAAATTATTATAAATATTTGGAAATAAAAAGTCCAATGTGCACCTTACTGTAAAGTAGTAGCTTTTATTGTAGCAACACATGGTATTGTGGGCAACATTAAAACTCAAAGGCTTTCAACATAACAACCTTTCGAGCATACTAACAAGCACACATGTACACACACACACACACACACACACACACACACACACACACACACACACACACACACACTCAAATACATGCCATCTCTAACCACACTTTCATCCAAGAACTGCTATCTCAGCTACTGAAAACCTTAAGTGGCACTAGATGGTCAGCAAAAACTGACAACTGCAAGGACCTTTTGGTCCCCCATCCCCCCTGTGGCAGGGACTCTAGAACAGATACAGACAGGTGATACATTTAACAAGGACATTTCAGGCTCTGCATTGACACTAGCAAAGCCATTAATTCTGAATGGTCTTAGCATCTGGTGGCAGTCTGACAGTCACTGGTGTCCTGTCAAAATCTCTCCAAAATCAGCACATGGACATTATTACAGCTGCTATATTGGTTGAAGACTAAGGAACAGAGCTCGCTGCACCAAGGTCGGGTGAAATTTTTGAGGCAGTGTGGACTGACACAAAGACCAGCAGCAGCAGTAATTGTGGTGTTTCGGGCAAACTGGAGAGCCAGTGACGTCTCACAGAGGATGGCTGACAGACTGGAAAAAAAAACAAACTCCTTTCATTTGCAGGGAATGTGTTGAAAGTCCATTTTTATTTTTTGGAATATTCGGACTCAGGACAGGCAGATTCAACAAGGAAAGTCCACCTCTGCTCACACATGCTGTCAGTGTGACACAAATTTCAGGTGAACATACCCCTGTTCTTATTTCACTGAGGATATTTGAATGTAGAACACATGGAACATGACCACAAGTTGTTGATTCGGTGATTATTTTAGAGTGATATTAGGAAGTACATTTATACTATGAATAAGTTATGCAAAACACATTAGTAATGTAATTACTATTAGTTTATAGTTTAAAGGGACTAATCTAAAACCATTAAGTGGTGGCACATTGGTGTAGTACTGTGAGTTGGTCTAGAGGTTAGCATGTCCACCTCTCGATTGGGAGATTGCAAGTTCTACTTGTGGTCAGGTCATACCAAAGACCATCATAAAAATGGTATCTACTGTCATCTGGTAAGGCATGCTGCAATACAATACTCTTGTGGTTACCAGAGGACTATCCCCCCACTGTAACCCTAGCTGTATAGGTGAGAGGCTGAGGGCTATGGAAACAGAGATTGGTGCCACCCAGTGCACCCGATTTCATGGCACGGGAAGGACTTTAGACCCTGGTGTAGTGGTTAGCACCTCACAGCAAGAAGGTTCCAGGTTCGAGCTCAGTGGCTGACAGGGGCCTTTCTGTGTGGAGTTTACATGTTCTCCCCTTTATCTGCATGGGAGACACAGTACTGGGTACTCTAAATTGTTCGAATGTGTGTGTGAATGGTTGCCCCAAAATGGGAGGATTGTGGCAGGAAAAGCATCTAGTGTAAAACTATGCTCCAATTCATATGACATGTGGCTCAATAGGGTCCACATGGACCCCGGCCTGGCAACAGTGCTGGAGAAGAAGATGATGATGAATCTACCCTACCATGGTTCTTACTCTAACCCTGTCCCAAATTAGCATATATGATTCTGGATACTGACTTGAGGAAGATAGAAACCCTTAATTGTCCAAAGAACCTTTTAGGGGCTTTTTTTTCCCCCAAGAGTGGACAATCATTCACTAACTTTCAGTAAGTGTCTTATCCTGATCAGGGTCATGGTGGATCTGGAGTCCATCCCAGGCATAACAATGGGACAGAAATAGGAATACACCCTGGATAGGTTGCTGGTCCATCAAAGGGCACCACATACACAAACACACAGATTCAATTACACATAGACACAATCCAGGCACTTGAGGTGGAAGAAAACCAGACAACCTGGATGGGTAGAATATGAGAAGAATCTCCTTCTTGACAGAAATTGGGCAACTGGGTGATGAACAATATCATCATGGCTGAATGCCCCATGTGCCTTCTCCAGAATATTCCAGTTAACATTACAATAATGAAGAGAGCTACTGAGAAGACATACACACATTAGGAAACAGACCGATGACATGACACAGGTGGAGACAAGACAAGAATCAAAACAAAGGCAAAATCAAGACAAAGCAAAAGTGTGAGATCGTGAAATGAACTCAATAAAAGACAAACAAGGACAGGGCTTGATGTGCTGTTTGGTTTGACTTCAATCAAGGGATTTATTTTATTGATTACAGTCTAGAACTGACTGAAGCAACCAATAGAGTAAGCACATTATTATTATTATTATTATTATTATTATTATTATTATTATTATTATTATTATTATTATTATCTTCTGTTGATGTGTTTTATACAATTACTTGCTGAGTCATAACCAATGACCTCGGGAAAGTGAAGGTTGGTGGTATTGTGTTCTACTTTCCTTTTTTTTTTTTACAAAAAGTAAAAACAACACATCACTTCTTGATACTCCTCCCTTGTCCATCTACATCTGGTATTTTTTCTTTGTCTTTGATTTTCAGTTGGTGGTAAACCAGGAGGGCCAGGGGTAGGGCAATCCCTGTTCTGGTGCCCGTCCCGGTCATTGTTGGAGGAGGTTATTCTAGCAGTATACTTTTCGATCCCAGGCTGGTTGGCTGGTTACCCCCTGGAGGACACATCCCTGGGTAATCTGCACGATGGACAATGCGGCATGATTTTTGTCTTGTTTGCTTTTAATTTCTCTGGTGCATTTTAACCTTACTATCAAGGTATGTTATTTTTTTTTTCCACTGGCACCATCAGCTAGGTGATTGCTAACTAAGGTTAAAGAGCATTTCACCTGCCTGTGATACTTATTATTATTCTATCCACATTCACTGGACATGAGCAATCATGCTCTCTGATTGGCTACTTTGCTATTAGGCTATCAGCTCATATACTGTGGCTAGAGAAAAACAAAATGATGGAGCATGTTGCTGAATCAACTGAGGATAAAATAAAAACTCTATTCAAAAACAAAACCCTAAAAAAGACAAAAAAGCAAAAAAAAATCTATATCATAAGCGGCAAACTTTGTTTGTCTTGAGCTAACGTTGCAATTTCTCAACAGATTTTCATCAAATTTGGCAAGTAGGTCTGGGGATGACCCGGAATTTTGCAGATATAAACAAAATTCATGTACAGGCCCCAGGGAGGTCTCTGGGGACACAACATCCACTCACCCCTCCCTCAATGCCTTTCACTAGGGCTGGGTATCACCAGATACCTCATGATACGATACTATGGCGATATTTTGCCCACGATAACGATAATATCATGGTACAGCGATTCAGCGATAATCGATATATTGCAAGAAATTTCAACCACATCACGATATCTGTGTCACTGAAGAAAATCAGAATTTATTGACCACTGTAAAATTACATTTCACATACATAACTACACACTCTTGCCAGACATATATTTGTCTCTATTCCACTGCTGGCAAAACCAAGAGTTGCTTCACTACAACATACAGAAAATTCCCATTTCTGTGCTAGTATTATCAACTTTTCTGTAAGCATGGACACATCAGTGCTGCTTAACAAGCAGAATCAAATTGTTTTATGAAAACTTAAAACTTGCACTGCAGACTGCACATACATTTCAGTGCTAACACTAATATCAATTTGTTCTTTGTAAACTTGAGAACATATACCTGAGAACATTTAACTTGTGCTTAGTACTTGTGTAAAGTTTAATCCAAACCTGTACTGTGAGCACACATTTCAAAACTGCATGTTCTTCTTCAGGAAGAGCAACTGGTCAGCATGCTCAGAGGTGAGACAGCTCCTCTGAGAGCTGATTATGTCACCTGCAGTAGAAATTGAATATCTAATTGGAGCGAAACAGGTTTTGCAAAGTGCGTACTCTTTGTCCAGCTCACTGTTTTTTTTTCTCCTTTCCTTTGGAATCCAAAGTGCCTCCAAACATCTGCCTTAAAGTTCGGCGGCGTCTCTAGGTTTACGTTAACAGCTATGCTTGCTTGTTTTTTTTTCTTCACTGCAACCACCGGGAAAAAAAGAGAAGACAAAGAGTGCCTTGCAGTGAGATAGCGGCACAGCGACACCTTGCGGAGCGGAGGTGCAGAAGTCGTACTGGATTTACAACCCGTCTGAAACATGATTTATTATTTGAAAAAATATCGATATTCAAATTTTGAGTATCGATATTGAATCGGAAGACAAAGTATCGCGATATATCGCCGTATCGATATTTTTGCCCACCCCTACCTTTCACATTACATTTATCAAGTCAAGTTTATTTGTATAGTGCTTGTAGGCGACCCTACGTGTGGGTGGAGCACAGAGGACGGCAGGACAGAGATCAGGTTTTATAAACTGGCTTTATTGCCACACTTTTCAGTCTAACAATACTTTTCACCGAGACACACACACACAACTGGCGTCTGGTTCAGGGCTGAGCTTCCTCTGCTCTCGCTCTCCCTCCTGATATAGGGCGCAGTCACTGGGAAGACACACAAACAGGTTAATTGCTCTCAGGTGACGTGATTCTGCCACTTACCTTCCCTGACTCCGCCCTCCTGTCACAGACCGGCGCTTGACCACGCCCCCGCTGCCACATACCCCCACCGCCCGACTCAGGCCGGGTGGCCGTCCGGCCTGCAGCCGACTCCCCCCCCCCTTGACGGGAGAGGAAGTCCGCCACGACCATCTGCGCCCCCGGCCTGTGGACCACCTTGAAATTAAAGGGTTGGAGCGCCAGATACCAACGGGTGATCCGCGCGTTGGCATCTTTCATGCGGTGGAGCCACTGGAGGGGCGCGTGGTCCGAACAGAGGGTGAAAGGGCGCCCCAGCAGGTAGTACCGGAGGGCGAGAACCGCCCACTTGATGGCCAGACACTCTTTCTCTATGGTGCTGTAGCGCCCCTCACGCACCGACAGCTTCCTGCTGATATACAGGACAGGGCGGTCCTCCCCCTCCACCTCCTGGGACAAAACCGCCCCCAGCCCTCTGTCCGACGCATCGGTCTGCAACATAAAAGGGAGAGAAAAGTCAGGGGAGTGTAGAAGTGGCCCCCCACACAGTGCAGCCTTTACCTCTGAGAAAGCCCGCTGGCACTGCTCCGTCCACTGGACCGGATCTGGTGCCCCCTTTTTAGTGAGATCAGTCAGCGGGCTGGTGACGTCCGAATAATTAGGTATAAACCTGCGATAATAGCCAGCCAGCCCCAGGAACTGTCTCACCCCCTTTTTGGTCTTGGGCCTCGGGCAGGCCGCAATTGCTGCAGTCTTATTAATTTGGGGATGCACCTGCCCGTTGCCCAAGTGGAAGCCCAGATACCATACTTCCACCCGCCCAATCGCACACTTCTTTGGGTTGGCTGTGAGCCCCGCTCGCCTCAGTGACCTAAGGACGGCCCTCAGATGTTCAAGGTGCCGCTGCCAGTCATTGCTATAGATGATTATGTCATCTAAATATGCTGCTGCATACGTGGCGTGAGGGCGGAGGACTCTGTCCATCAGCCGCTGAAACGTCGCGGGCGCCCCAAACAGCCCAAACGGAAGGGTGACGAATTGGTGTAAACCAAACGGTGTGGAAAAGGCCATTTTTTTCTCGGGAAAGTGGAGTCAAGGGGATCTGCCAATATCCCTTCGTCAAATCCAGTGTCGAATAAAAGCGAGCAGTGCCGAGTCGATCGAGCAACTCATCAATACGAGGCATTGGGTACGCGTCGAATTTAGACACCGCGTTGACTTTTCTATAGTCCACACAGAACCGGACCGACCCGTCAGCCTTGGGTACCAAGACCACCGGGCTGCTCCAGTCACTGTAGGACTCCTCGACGATGCCCATTTCGAGCATGGTCTGAAGTTCTTCCCGAACCACCTTTTTTTTGTGTTCGGGTAGCCTGTAAGGGCGGCTACGCACTACCACCCCCGGGGGCGTCTCTATGTGGTGCTCTATGAGGTTAGTGCGACCAGGCAGGGGCGAGAACACATCCGAAAACTCGGTCTGCAACTGGGCGACCTCCGTGAGTTGGGTCGGGGAGAGGTGGTCTCCACAGGGGACCGGAGAGGTACGTGATGCCAATGTCCCTTTTTGAACCTCCGGCCCCAGCTCCGCCTTCTCTGGAACTACCGACACCAACGCCACGGGGACCTCCTCGTTCCAGAGTTTAAGCAGGTTGAGGTGGTAAATCTGTAGCGCCCCACCCCTGTCCGTTCGCCTCACCTCATAGTCGACGTCCCCGACTCGCCGTGTGACCTCAAAGGGTCCTTGCCACTTGGCGATCAATTTGGAGCTCGACGTGGGCAACAGTACGAGTACCTTATCTCCCGGAGTGAACTCTCTAAGGCGCGTACCCTTGTTGTACAGGCGGGCTTGCCGTTCCTGGGCCTGCCGCAAATTCTCCTGAGTTAGGTGTGTGAGTGTGTGGAGTTTTGCGCGCAGGTCCATAACGTACTGAATTTCGTTCTTACTTTGTGAAGGTCCCTCCTCCCAATTTTCCCGCAGCACGTCCAGGATGCCGCGCGGCTTACGCCCATATAATAATTCAAACGGGGAGAACCCCGTGGAGGCTTGGGGGACCTCTTGCACTGAGAACAGCAAGGGTTCGAGCCACTTATCCCAGTTACGTGCGTCCTCACTTACGAATTTTTTAATAATATTTTTGAGGGTGCGGTTGAATCGTTCCACTAAACCGTCCGTTTGTGGGTGATACACGCTGGTGCGGATCGGCTTAATCCCCAATAACCCATACAGTTCGCGCAGTGTTCGTGACATAAACGTAGTGCCTTGATCAGTCAGAATCTCTTTTGGGATTCCAACTCGGGAGATGACGCGGAAGAGTGCCTCGGCAATACTGCGTGCTGAGATATTGCGCAGAGGCACTGCTTCCGGGTATCGCGTTGCATAGTCCACTAGAACTAATATAAAGCGGTACCCTCGTGCTGACCGATCTAATGGCCCGACGAGATCCATCCCAATTCTCTCAAACGGGGTCTCGATTAACGGTAGAGGGCGCAAAGGCGCTTTTGGAATGGCCGCTGGGTTTACTAACTGGCATTCGCGGCATGCCGTACACCACCTACGGACATCGCCGCGAATCCCCGGCCAATAGAAACGGGCCATTATTCGGGCTAGTGTTTTATCCTGCCCCAAGTGTCCGGCCATGGGATTAAAGTGAGCCGCCTGGAATACCAATTCCCGGCGGCTCTTCGGAATTAAAAGCTGCGTGACTCGCTCTTTAGTTTGAGTGTCCTGCGTCACTCGGTATAATCTATCCTTCATAATCGCGAAGTAGGGGAAGGACGGGGTGGCGTTCGGCGGGAGCGTTTGACCATCGATTACTCTCACTTGGTCAAACGCATGCCGCAGAGTCTCGTCTCGCGACTGCTCTAATGGGAAATCCGTGAGGGATTCCCCAAGAGAGAGAGGAGGAGCCGGCGGCTCCTCACTCTGACGCGGAGATGACGTAGACGGCTCTGTGACAGCTGCTCCCGCCAAAGCGACACCGGGACCTCCCCCTGTCAAATGGCAGGACCCACTCTCGACTAGGCGTGTCATTAAACCCCGAAATCCCGGCCAATCAGTCCCCAAAATTAGAGAGTGGGTAAGGCGAGGATTAACCGCCGCCTTCACTATAAATTTTTCCCCTCTGAAAATAATGTGGACCGACACCAAAGGGTAGCTGTGAACATCCCCGTGCACACATAACACCTTCACCCCTTGTGCTCCCCCCAATGCCTCGTTTTGAACCAGGCTTTGGCGAATTGAGGTCTGATTACAACCAGAATCCACCAACGCCTGATATGTAGCCCCTTGGATACTCACCGGTATGCGATACGCTCCGGCCCGATCGAGGGCGGCCTCTGGCGCGTCGGGGATCCGAACCACCGCGCCCACTTCCATTGCCGTGCACTGCTGTTGAAGGTGGCCCGGCTCCCCGCAGCGCCAGTAAACCGGCCCGGGCTTTCCCTCTGCACCGGTGATCTGGGGCTCACTCACCTGAGGTGGGGGAGAGACAGACACAGAAGGGAGAAACAGGAGGGCACCGCGGGTGCGGCGGGCCGGCTGGGGGGGTGCCGGCCCCCGCCTCCGCGGAGGGGGAATGGGGCGAGGACAGGACACAGGAGGAGGGGGAGAGAGAGAGAGAGAAGAGGAGAGAAGAGAAGATGCCATCTGCTGTTCTGCCGCCGGGACAGCCGCCAGATGATCCTCCGCCAGCTCGACTGCCTGATCCAGCGACGCCGGGCGGTGGCACTGGACCCACTCCGCGGTTCCGGCTGGTAAGCGGGCGATGAACTGTTCCAGTACCACCTGGTCGACGATTCCCTCGGCGTCGCGATCGTTGGCCCTCAGCCACTGCCAGCAGGCGTCCCGGAGCTGCTGGCCGAACGCGAACGGCCGGCCGACTTCCTCCAGTCACAGCGCGCGGAAGCGCTGGCGCTGTTGCTCCGGTGTGCGCCCCACGCGCTGGAGGACGGCCCGGCGAAGGTCCGCGTAGGCCAGCCGGCGGTCGGCGGGGAGCTGTAGCGCGGCCAGCTGTGCCTCCCCCGTGAGCAGGGGGAGGAGGCGCACCGCGCGCTGCTCCATCGGCCACCCCGAGGCTTCGGCGACCTGTTCAAACAACGTGATGGGGTCGTCCTGCGGGCCCATCTTGGTGACAATGAGGGGAGATGGGCCCGCGGCCGGAGCGCTGGTGGACCCCGCCGACGCGAGGAGATGCCGGAACGCCTCGCGATCTTCCTGCTGGGCCAGCACCAGGGCTTCGAAGCGCTGCTCCTGCTCCTTTCGGAGCGTGACGAGTGCCTGGTGCTGGCTTTGCTGAGCCGTGGCGAGGGCGTGGACCAGATCGGCGAACGGGGAGGATTCCATGGGGCTGCGGGTTTGGTGCTCCACTGTCCCGGGTTTCGGCACCACTGTAGGCGACCCTACGTGTGGGTGGAGCACAGAGGACGGCAGGACAGAGATCAGGTTTTATAAACTGGCTTTATTGCCACACTTTTCAGTCTAACAATACTTTTCACCGAGACACACACACACAACTGGCGTCTGGTTCAGGGCTGAGCTTCCTCTGCTCTCGCTCTCCCTCCTGATATAGGACGCAGTCACTGGGAAGACACACAAACAGGTTAATTGCTCTCAGGTGACGTGATTCTGCCACTTACCTTCCCTGACTCCGCCCTCCTGTCACAGACCGGCGCTTGACCACGCCCCCGCTGCCACAGTGCTTTTAACAATAAACATTGTTGCAAAGCAGCTTTACAGAATTTGCATGACTTAAAATATGAGCTAATTTTATCCCTAATCTATCCCCAACGAGCATGCCTGTGGCGACGGTGGCAAGGAAAAACTCCCTCAGATGACATGAGGAAGAAACCTTGAGAGGAACCAGACTCAAAAGGGAACCCATCCCCATCCAGGCAACAACAGACAACATGACTATAACATTAACAGTCCTAACAAAGTCAGCTTCGTTGATGCTATAAACCCCCCACTGACAGAAACCCGAGCGCAAAACCGTTCACGACAACCGCAGTCCCAAAGTCAGCAAGTCAACTGCAGTCCTAAACTCAGCAAGTCAACTGAAGTCCTAAAGTCAGCAAGTCAACTGCAGTCCCCAGCCACAAAAGCACCACTGCAAGAGTCCAGAGCATCCTCCAGATGTGACCCCCACCTGTCCACATGGGGCCGCCCTCCACAGGAGCAATGTGATGAGACTCCAACCAGACACAGGGCACCAGGATGGATCAGGCAGGTCCGAGGAGCAGAAGAGGTCAGCATCTTGATCCCAGGACTGACATGTAACTCAGAGGGACAGATTTTTTTTTTTTTGGGGGGGGAGAGAAGAGAGAGAAAACACAGGTTGTTAGGTATGTCCAATGTCACCTGAATAAGTAGGAACAGTATACATATTGCACTGAGTACAAGCAGGGACTCCAGCAACTAACTATGACAGCATAAATAAAAGGGGAGAGCCAGAAGGTAACACAGGCATGAGGGAGCCCCGGGACATAAAGCAGCCAGCCACTACACCATCAACAAACTCGAGTGAGCAAGCATCCATACATCCCAGTTTACCAAAACACTCTATGTCTGAGGACCATCCAGATAAACACCATTAACAAAAGGCTTGACTAAACAGATATGTTTTCAGCCTAGACTTAAACACTGAGACTGTGTCTGATTCCTGGACAATACTTGGAAGGCTGTTCCATAACTGTGGGGCTTTGTAAGAAAAGGCTCTGCCCCCTGATGTAGCCTTCACTATACAAGGTACCAGCAGATAGCCTGCACCTTTTGATCTAAGTAGGCATGGCGGGTCATAGAGGAGCAGAAGTTCACTCAGGTACTATGGTGCGAGACCATTCAGTGCTTTAAAGGTAAATAATAGTACTTTATAATCAATACGAAATTTGATTGGGAGCCAATGCAGTGTGGATAATCAACACAAACTCTCAAAAGATCTTCACTAAACTTGGCACATACATAAAAGAGATAGCCACAATTTGGCACAACTCAGAAATTCCATATTTGGGCCCCAGGGAGTCCCCAGTAGGCCCCTGGGTGGTGGACGTTTGGATTTTTGTTTGTCTTGGGTTAACATCACAATTCCTTGATGGATCTTCACCAAATTTGACATGGAAGTCTGGGGGCAACCCAGAATTTTGCAAAACCCAGGCAACGCCGGGTAACTTGCTAGTATGGAATAAAAGTATTTGATTGTAAGAGCACATCTTTTTTAATTTTTTTCAATAATTATTTTTATAGCATTTTTCACAAATTGCTGCTGTCATTTCGCCAGTGTGTTTACAATCTAAGTGGAAATGATTTTGTCAAACATTTCATACAAAGTTTTAATTTACTGAATTTGCAAAAAAAATAAAAATAAAAAAATAAAAATTTCTATGTTTCTCAAAATCCAGAGAAAGTGGATAGAATAAAAAGCTGATAGCCTACTCAGCGCTATATGCCGCATGGGTTATCAGCTCATGTACGACTCTATTATTATTACAATTATTATTTCATGGCGTATTGTTTTTGATAATTGGCAAAGCTATCAATGTCCAAAGCTTTTAAAATTGTGCTTCAAGATAAGCAGTTGATCACTAATGAATCATAAACATTTATATTTCCATTTATGTAAAAGTTTTACATCATAATTTATTTTATTTAATAAGAGAAATATTAATGGTGGTTTAATAAATAAATAAATAAATAAATAAATAAATAAATAAAGTTTGTTTGCACCTATACCAATGTTCTCCAAAATCCCTGTAGATACCTCTACCAATTTGTATGCAATGTGCAAAGTTACATTATGGTAATTTTAGATATTAATGAGTTGCCCTTAATTCTATATGCATTATCTGTGGATCATTTGCATGGCAACACTGTGAAAGTGCACAACGTGTCATAAGAGCAAAAGGTGCTGCTCCTCCTTCCTAATGGATGCACATTAATTTCTGATTCATAGCTGTAGATTAATATCAGTATGAATACCTGGCTCTAACTTTCACAGGAATGCTGAACCTCAGAGATTTATGATTAATAAGTCCATATGGAAGACTTTTTTCTGCTCATCCCATTCCATTCATTACTGATTAGATTTGTCTAAAATGAAAGACCTAAACATTTTATATGACTATAAAACTTGAAACATATTAAACTTTACATTTTTTTATTAAAAATATTACAATGTACTTTGCTTTTCAGGGCATACTTAGATGGTGTGTGTTCTTTCGCTGCTTCATAGCTGAAACCCTTATTCATGCTTTCATATACTTTTACTCTCTACTCAGTCATCTTACACAGGATAGGACAGGTACATGAGAGGTTGCTGACTCCAACATTCTAGAAGGGGAATCCGATGCTCATTTTGGGAACAAAAGAGATACCTGGTGTTCTGGTGTTCTGGGATGAATAGCTCCTGGGATCTGAACCTGATTTGTCAAATGTAATAAAATTTACAGGATTTGCAAATAACAGATATATTTTGGACATTTGGGAAAGGAAGCAGAGCTGTCCTCTCAACCAATTACCACTTAATAGGGAGTTAGGTTTGACCCATGGAGTAGCAGGCCATGCAACATATCCTCTACTGGGCATACCAATTAAACTAAGAAGGGCCATCCATTGATGAAAGTTTTGACCTGCAAAAAATACTTTTCCATGGTACTGAGTTGAAGTGGGATCTTCAATTCTGACTAAACTAGGTTCAAACCTTCAAATATAGTTGTAGCTGCAGGTCAGAAAGGTGTTCAGTTCTGTCATGACAGCAACCCAATGAAATACTGTTGAGCCCCGTCTACACGATCATACATTTGTCCAAAACATTATCATACAAATGTATGATAATGTTCAAGTTTGTATGATCATGTTGTGGATTTCTGTCCACATGATCATACATTTTGTATGTCACATGACAGGCAGTGTAGATCACATGACCCGAATTAACAATCTGATTGGTGGATGACCCAAAATGTTGTAAGATGTTGTGAACATTTGTTGGAAAGTAGAAACACGATTCTAAAAATTTGAACAACATCATACAACGTCATACAAGTATGACGTTGTTCAAGTTTGTTGGGAAAACCATCCACATGATTATACATTTGTCCATGAACATCATCATACATTAGTATGACGATGTCCATGGACAAATGTATGATCGTGTAGACGGGGCTTTAGACACCCGAGGTGAGGGAAGGCTTCAATTTGAAGGTCACAGAGAGACCTCCTATTTCAATTTTGAGGAATTGGAGGTCCAGAAGATATGAGTGAAGATGCAAGATACTTTTGGATGATTTCTGAGATGTTCTAGTACAGTGTATAGCTACTGTATCTGGAGGGCTGAGGATGTGGGCAAGTGGTGGAACAAGCACTTGTTTGAAATCTCCAGAGACTGATCTGACCCTACACACCAGCCAGATGCCTATGCCCCACTGTTAGTGGGGCAAAGGCATCTGTAAATGTAAATGTAGTGGTCACCTGACCCCTCCTCCTCTCTGCTCCTGCCCAGCCCACTCAAGATTGCTGTTTGACCTAGCTCCCCGTTGGTGGAATGACCTTCCCATCGAGGTCAGAACTGATAACTCCTTGACCATATGTAGTGGAAGTTCATTATGTCTATCTATTATAGATATTTTAAGTTCGTTTCTTAGACAAGGACTTTTTAAACTTGTTACCTTGTTAACAGTTTCGGCGAGAATCTTCCGCCTTCTTCAGAAACAGTCACCAGATGTCGAGTGGTGACGTGCCTTATCAGCTGATGTTGCGTTACAGAGGCGTGAACGTCCCGCCCAATTTGACAGGTAGTTCACGCCTCCTGCTGTCAGGTCGCTCCTCCAGGACGGCGCTCCAGGTGTGCGACAGCGCATATGCTCCCTCATCCCGGTTCATCGTCCTCTGTGCCCGCTTGCGTATCTCCACTGCCTCTAAAATCCAAAGCTGGTATCTATTTTCTTCAGCGCGAATGACTCTGGCCTCTTCCCAATTCATTATGTGATTTTGCCGTTTGCAGTGGTCTGAAATGGCTGATTTTAGGTTTTCTTGGTTTGCTTTTTCTTTTTCGGATCTTGTGAGTCTTTTTGTTGTTTCTTTTTCACATTCTATTTGGTGTTCTTTCCTTCGAGTATGGAAGCATCTGCCCGTTTCACCAATATAGACTTTATTACATGAACGGCAAGGGATTTCATAGATGACGTTGCATTTATTGTCCAGTTGTATTTTGTCTTTGGGGTGAACTAGCAGCTGTCGGAGGTTCTTATATGGTTTGACCGGGGTGTTGATGTGGTATTTCCTCATGGATCGTTGGATGCGTTCTGTGACTCCTTTTATGTATGGTAGTGTGACAAAACCCCGGTTTGTTTTTTCGGTGTTTTTTCTTGTTTGTTTGTTTTTTTCCTTTATTTGTGTCTGTAATTTCCCTTTTCAGATTGCCCACAGTGGATATTGGCAGTTTTTTAATGCCTGTTGAATATGTTGGTCCTCCTCCTGTCTGTCTTTCTCCTCCGTGATGCTCTGTGCTCGGTTGTATAGTGTTCTGATTACTGACATTTTGTGTGCGATGGGATGTTCAGATGTCCAGAGAAGATATTGGTCGGTGTGTGTAGGTTTTCTGTATGTTGTGATTCTAATGTTCCCTTCTTCTGTGTGGTGTATTTTTAAGTCCAAAAAAGCTATTGTCTTGTCCGATTCCTCTTCGTGTGTAAATTTGATGTTGCCTGTCTTGTCTATGGAGTTTAAATGATCCGTGAGTTGTTGTGTGTGGTCTGTTTTGGTTATTTCGAGAATGTCATCAACGTATCGTTTCCAGAAAATGGGTTTGCAGTCGTCCGGTGCTGTTTCTATGGCTCGGGTTTCCAGATCCTCCATAAAAAAGTTACATAGAGTGGCAGATAGCGGGTCTCCCATTGCAAATCCCTCTTTTTGTCTGTAGATTATGCCTCTAAATTGGAAATATGTAGAAGTCGAAATGAAATACAACAGTTTTGTTATGTCCTGTGCTGTAAGTTTTATGCGTTTTTTCAGGGTTCTGTCTGCTTTTAACAGGTTTTCTACTATGTTGAGTGTGTTTGTGACCGGTGTTTTTGTAAAGAGGGATATGACGTCATGCGATACAAAAATTTCATCCTTTTTTATCTTGATTTCCTTTAATTCTTTCGCTAGTTGTTTTGAGTTTTTGCAGTGGTATTCCGTGAGTCCGAGGAGTGGTTTGATTATGTCTGCCAGTGTCTTGGAAAGGTTGTAAGTAACTGATCCTATACTGTCTACTATAGGTCTTAGTGGTGCTCCGGGTTTATGAATTTTCGGTGTGCCGTATATCTGGGGGGTGATGTTTGCTGTGGGGATGAAGTGGTTGTATGTTTGTTTATCGATTTTGTTGTCGTCCAGTAACAGTTTGAGTAATAGCTTTAGTCTTTTTTTTAATACTTCATATGTGTTTGGGTCCGTGAGCATTTCATTCATTTGTTTTTCATATTGAATAGTGTCCAGGATAACCGTGGTCCTCCCTTTATCAGCCGGTAATATTGTTATTTTCTTGTTCTTTGTAAGTGTTCTGATGGCTTCCATTTCCTGTTTGGTTATGTTTCTGGGTGGTGGTTTAGCTGAGGTGAGGATACCTGCTATTTCATTCCTTAATGCAGCCTTCTGTCCTTGGTCCCGTATCATATTCCACGCTAGTTCCGTGGCTAATATGAATTCTTCATGCGGGATTTTATTTGGTGTGATGGCATAGTTTAGTCCCCGTGAGAGTATAGTGCGTTCTGCTGTTGTTAGTGTGTGTTTAGACAGGTTGCAAATCCATTTTTCATTTGTTTGCTTGTCCTTGCATTTATTTTGTTTCTTATTGATAAGTCTGTTCAGTTTTTTAATATGGCGTGTTTTTGTTTTTGAAAACTCTTGTTCTTGTATTGCATTCAGATGTTCTTCCATATTTTTTTTTTTCCATTTCACTGCTGAATTTGAACCGGCGTTTGAAATCTTGTGTTCTTTGTGCTATTTCTGTGTTTAAATTGTTGATTTTGTTAGTCGTGCATCTGATTCTTTCTCTTACCAGAGTCATTCGCGCTTTTTCGATGGTCCTTTCTGTGTTTCTTGTTGGAATTGGATTTTTAATGTAGAGGCTTGCTGGGATGATGCCTTCATCTTGGAAACGGAGATGGTTTCTTTGTCACACCAATTTTTTTCCTAGCTTTTCTAGGTAGCGTACCTCTTTGGCACAATCTTCTCCATAACTTATTTTTAATATGTAGTGGAAGTTCATTATGTCTATCTACAGTGGTGCTTGAAAGTTTGTGAACCCTTTAAAATTTCTATATTTCTGCATAAATATGACCTAAAACATTATCAGATTTTCATACAAGTCCTAAAAGTAGATAAAGAGAACCCAGTTAAACAAATGAGACAAAAATATTATACTTGGTCATTTATTTATTGAGGAAAATGATCCAAAATTACATATCTGTGAGTGGCAAAAGTATGTGAACCTCTAGGATTAGCAGTTAATTTGAAGGTGAAATTAGAGTCAGGTGTTTTCAATCAATGGGATGACAATCAGGTGTGAGTGGGCACCCTGTTTTATTTAAAGAACAGGGATCTATCAAAGTCTGATCTTCACAACACATTTTTGTGGAAGTGTATCATGGCATGAACAAAGGAGATTTCTGAGGACATCAGAAAAAGCGTAGTTGATGCTCATCAGGCTGGAAAAGGTTACAAAACCATCTCCAAAGAGTTTGGACTCCACCAATCCACAGTCAGACAGATTGTGTACAAATGGAGGAAATTCAAGACCATTGTTACCCTCCCCAGGAGTGGTCGACCAACAAAGATCACTCCAAGAGCAAGGTGTGTAATAGTCGGTGAGGTCATAAAGGACCCCAGGGTAAATTCTAAGCAACTGAAGGCCTCTCTCACATTAGCCAATGTTAATGTTCATGAGTCCACCATCAGGAGAACACTGAACAACAATGGTGTGCATGGCAGGGTTGCAAGGAGAAAGCCACTGCTCTTCAAAAAGAACATTGCTGCTCATCTGCAGTTTGCTAAAGATCACGTGGACAAGCCAGAAGGCTATTGGAAAAATGTTTTGTGGACAGATGAGCCCAAAATAGAACTTTTCGGTTTAAATGAGAACTTTATGTTTGGAGAAAGGAAAACACTGCATTCTAGCATAAGAACCTTATCCCATCTGTGAAACACGGTGGTGGTAATATCATGGTTTGGGCCTGTTTTTCTGCATCTGGGCCAGGACAGCTTGCCATCATTGATGGAACAATGAATTCTGAATTATATCAGTGAATTCTAAAGGAAAATGTCAGGACATCTGTCCATGAACTGAATCTCAAGAGAAGGTGGGTCATGCAGCAAAACAACGACCCTAAGCACACAAGTCGTTCTACTAAAGAATGGTTAAAGAAGAATAAAGTTAATGTTTTGGAATGGCCAAGTCAAAGTCCTGACCTTAATCCAGTCAAAATGTTGTGGAAGGACCTGAAGTGAGCAGTTCATGTGAGGAAACCCACCAACATCCCAGTGCTGAAGCTGTTCTGTACAGAGGAATGGGCTAAAATTCCTCCAAGCCGGTGTACAGGACTGATCAACAGTTACCGCAAACGTTTAGTTGCAGTTATTGCTGCACAAGGGGGTCACACCAGATACTAAAAGCAAAGGTTCACATACTTTTGCCACTCACAGATATGTAATATTGGATCATTTTCCTCAATAAATAAATGACCAAGGATAATATTTTTGTCTCATTTGTTTAACTGGGTTCTCTTTATCTACTTTTACGACTTGTGTGAAAATCTGATGTTTTAGGTCATATTTATGCAGAAATATAGAAAATTCTAAAGGGTTCACAAACTTTCTAGCACCACTGTATTATAGATATTTTAAGTTCGTTTCTTAGACAAGGATTTTTTAAACTTGTTACCTTGTGAACAGTTTCAGCGAGAATCTTCCGCCTTCTTCAGAAACAGAACACTATACGACCGAGCACAGAGCATCACGGAAGAGAAAGACAGACAGGAGGAGGACCAACATATTCAACAGGCATTAAAAAACTGCCAATATCCACTGTGGGCAATCCGAAAAGGGAAATTACAGACACAAATAAAGGAAAAAAACAAACAAACAAGAAAAAACACCGAAAAAACAAACCGGGGTTTTGTCACACTACCATACATAAAAGGAGTCACAGAACGCATCCAACGATCCATGAGGAAATACCACATCAACACCCCGGTCAAACCATATAAGAACCTCCGACAGCTGCTAGTTCACCCCAAAGACAAAATACAACTGGACAATAAATGCAACGTCATCTATGACATCCCTTGCCGTTCATGTAATAAAGCCTATATTGGTGAAACGGGCAGATGCTTCCATACTCGAAGGAAAGAACACCAAATAGAATGTGAAAAAGAAACAACAAAAAGACTCACAAGATCCGAAAAGAAAAAGCAAACCAAGAAAACCTAAAATCAGCCATTTCAGACCACTGCAAACGGCAAAATCACATAATGAATTGGGAAGAGGCCAGAGTCATTTGCGCTGAAGAAAATAGATACCAGCGTTGGATTTTAGAGGCAGTGGAGATACGCAAGCGGGCACAGAGGACGATGAACCAGGATGAGGGAGCGTATGCGCTGTCGCACACCTGGAGCACCGTCCTGGAGGAGCGACCTGACAGCAGGAGGCGTGAACTACCTGTCAAATTGGGCAGGACGTTCACGCCTCCGTAATGCAACATCAGCTGATAAGGCACGTCACCACTCAACATCTGGTGACTGTTTCTGAAGAAGGCGGAAGATTCTTGCCGAAACTGTTAACAAGGTAACAAGTTTAAAAAATCCTTGTCTAAGAAACGAACTTAAAATAACTCCTTGACCACTTTCAAGCACAGACTGAAGACCAACCTCTTCAGGCTACACCTCTTCCCTGCCCACTGTGTAATTGCATCTGGGTCTTGACCAGCCTAGGCTGTGTACTGTCTAGCCTGGGGTTAGCCACTGGAGTTTTATTTTTCTCTATTTAGTTGCACTTTATCAGCTAATTTGTATGGTTGAATTGTTTTCCCTGGCTGTTTGCTGAATGTTGGTACTTCAACAGAATATTACTCTTAGTGTTATATTCTGTTACTTGCTCATTTGGTACTAGAACTTTCTTATTTAGAAGTTCAACGCTTCTTGTACCCAACTTTTGCACTTTTTGTACATCATTCTGGATAAGAGCATCTGCTAAATGCCATGTAATGTAATGTAATGTAATGTAATGAAATATTTGGAGTGTTAAGGCATATACAGCTATGGAAAGAGACCACTAGCTTGCATGGGATTTGGTCAGAAATGTTAATGGTACTGGGTAGTGATACAGTCATGTTAAGACTACTCCTCACCATGGTGTGTTCCCACCATGTCTCCAGTGTTCCTGGCATAGGTTCTGGATTCTCCACCACACTGACCAGGATAAAGCAGTTACTGAATAAACATGAATTAATTAATTCAGTATTGATAAGACATTAGCATTATTGAATACTTTGCTTCTGCTTACTCTAATGACCATATTTCCCAGTTGATTTGCAACAATTTTCTCATGCACTTAACAACTTGCTTGGTGAATGTATGATAAGTTTGCTATGTTTTCCATGTTGGAGTAAAAACTCATCTGAGGTTCAATTTGAGCACACTATCCTAGTATATTTAGTTTCCACCCAAGCTCCTTAGATGCTAATAATATGCTCAGAAAATATGCTCAGAAAGCCTGTAGAGGAACTTTATTTCTACTTCTGGTAATGGCAACCATTATTATTTTCATCACTGCCCTTAGTTCATAACCACATAGAAACAGATTTGCTGGTATACAAGCAACTCTTTTTGTACCACCATGGAATAATAGAGTGACTGCAAAAATGTTGCTGCTGACTAGGTCCATTTGTCAATCTCACAAATTCTCACTTTTCTTCTGACTCCTGGTCCTACTTGGTACACTGGAGAGAAACCAACACCACCATCATTCAATGTCCTGCATAATTTTGCTTAAGATTTGTTACTGACATGTTTCTCTCTGTGAGTTGTCTGATTGGTGGAAGCGCTGATCATATTCCAACACATCCCCCACCAAACACCCACCAACCACACACACACATGCCTTGAAATAAAAATACAGTACTCAATTACTGCCCAGACCTCCTGCTACAAACACATACCATTATAAATCCTTGGGCAAGAATGTGCTGAGGAGAAACATAAAAACAATTGCCTTAGTTCATAAATGAGCGCTGGAGTTATTTTATGATCAGTACTTTGTACCAGAGTGCAGTGGAGCAGATATAAATATTCCCAGCATGATTGATGATTTCAGATTGCAATGTTTCTTCTGAAGGATGAATGTGAGGAATTTAAGAATTATTACTCAATTTTGTCACACGAGAAAAACGAGAAGTGAATCCCAGAGGAGTTTGATGCTGAATGATGACTTCATCTGGCACGTTGAATGGGGGGAAATTAAACGTACAATGTGGAGGAATTAAATAATCTTAATGAATTCTGTACTGTTTCCATAAAAGTCTCCTACTAGAGCTTTGGAAAGTCACAGAAAGGAGATTAGCTCACAGCCAGCTCATGTAGGATACTGCAAACTATGCCAGTTCCCTAACTGATTGTGTTTAATTGTATATCTCGTACTGAACTGTATATTTAATCAGGGCTGACAGAAAGAGGTTGGGAGTTAGCTAAGACCAAAACTTTCCAGATTCTGAAAGGGGTACTGACCACAAGATACAATTACAAGGTGTGTTATTCTTTTTTTTTTCTTTTCACCCAGAAAAAATCACAGCACATCTGCTTTTTTTTTTCCTTCGCCCATTATCGCTTGCCAATTCCCACCCACCAGCCAGATCTCCCCTATCATATGATAGCTACCATCTTGGGAGGGTAAAGGCTAAGACCTGCTTTCTCTGAGAAACCTGAAGCCAAGCAACTGCATGAACTCACAAATGTCCTTGATTGGCTAGTGCCACTGTGATTGACAGGGGAAAATAATTATGCCAGTCTTCCCACACTGAGAACACAATCAATTTTGCTTCCTTGGCTCTTCACCACTGGTAGCTGTGGCATCATTAAAACAATGTCCTAATAAATGGGCAAACGGCAACCATTTTTTTGTTGAGTCATTCAGGATCCTCACCGGGCTGGTGGTGAGAGCTGGTTGAGATGAGAAGGTACATTATGACTGTGAGAGTAAAAATAAATAAATAAATAAACCTTAAAACTGCCAGCCGCTGTGTCCGGGGGTCAGGTCGTCGAGGCCCCTGCCTTCGACTGCCACCCAATCCACACTGCACCAAACCCCTACTGCTACCTCTGTGGGTGGTGAACCCACAGGAGGTCGGGCCCACGTCGCCTCTTCGGGCTGAGCCCGGCCGGGCCCCATGGGCAAAGGCCCGACCACCAAGCGCTCGCATACGAGCCCCAACCCCGGGCCTGGCTCCAGGGTGGGGCCCCGGCTGCGTCCTACCGGGCGACGTCACGGTCCTGGATTTTTTCTCCATAGGGGTTTTTTGGTGAACTAAGAAAAGGGGACCGGAGAGTGTGCTCCAATTATAGGGGAATCACACTTCTCAGCCTCCCAGGGAAAGTTTACTCCAGGATACTGGAGAGGAGAATTCGACCGATAGTCGAACCTCGGATCCAGGAGGAACAATGCGGTTTTCGTCCTGGTCGCGGAACACTGGACCAGCTCTATACCCTTCATAGGGTGCTCGAGGGTTCATGGGAGTTTGCCCAACCAGTCCACATGTGCTTTGTGGATCTGGAGAAGGCATTCGACCGTGTCCCCCGTGGTATTCTGTGGGGGGTGCTTCGGGAGTATGGGGTTCGGGGCTCTTTGCTAAGGGCTGTCCGGTCCCTGTACGAACGGAGCAGGAGTCTGGTTCGCATTGCCGGCAGTAAGTCAGACCTGTTCCCAGTGCATGTTGGACTCCGTCAGGGCTGCCCTTTGTCACCGGTTCTGTTCATAATTTTTATGGACAGAATTTCTAGGCGCAGCCAGGGGCCGGAAGGAATCCTGTTTGGGAACCACAGGATTTCATCTCTGCTTTTTGCGGATGATGTTGTCCTGTTGGCTTCTTCAAACCAGGACCTTCAGCATGCACTGGGGCGGTTTGCAGTCGAGTGTGAAGTGGCTGGGATGAGAATCAGCACCTCCAAGTCCGAGGCCATGGTTCTCGACCGGAAAAGGGTGGCTTGCCCTCTCCAGGTTGGTGGAGAAGTCCTGCCTCAAGTGGAGGAGTTTAAGTATCTCGGGATCTTGTTCACGAGTGAGGGAAGGATGGAGCGTGAGATCGACAGGCGGATCGGTGCAGCCTCCGCAGTGATGCGGTCGCTTTACCGGTCCGTCGTGGTGAAGAAGGAGCTGAGCCAAAAGGCGAAGCTCTCAATTTACCGGTCGATCTACGTTCCGACTCTCACCTATGGTCATGAGCTTTGGGTAATGACAGAAAGAACAAGATCGCGGATACAAGCGGCTGAAATGAGTTTCCTTCGCAGGGTGGCTGGGCGCTCCCTTAGAGATAGGGTGAGAAGCACAGTCACTCGGGAGGAGCTCGGAGTAGAGCCGCTGCTCCTCCACATCGAGAGGAACCAGCTGAGGTGGCTCGGGCATCTTTTTCGGATGCCTCCTGGACGCCTCCCTGGGGAGGTGTTCCAGGCATGTCCCCCCGGGAGGAGGCCCCGGGGAAGACCCAGGACACGCTGGAGGGACTATGTCTCTCGGCTGGCCTGGGAACGCCTCGGTGTTCTTCCCGAGGAGCTGGCCGAGGTGTCTGGGGAAAGGGAAGTTTGGGCTTCCATGCTTAGACTGCTGCCTCCGCGACCCGGTCCTGGATAAGCGGAAGAAGACGAGACGAGACGAGACGAGACCTTAAAACTGTTACTTTCATGTTGGCAAGTGAGTGAATGTACCATGGTCATTAGTAACTGTCTGATCAGGATCACAGTGTTACAGTGAAATAGGACCTTCTTCGAAAAAAAATGATCATGTGCAAACAGACTAGTTTAAGCGAGGAGGTGAGGAGAATTCACAAATCATACTGACCGTGCTGGAATTTCTCATTTCCCAGTGTTTTTGGGGGACAAAGCTTTAGGATTTGTATGTAATAAAATAATAATCAAAACAACTAAATAGGGGTGGCACGGTGGTGTAGTGGTTAGCGCTGTTGCCTCACAGCAAGAAGGTCCGGGTTCGAGCCCCGTGGCCGGCGAGGGCCTTTCTGTGCGGAGTTTGCATGTTCTCCCCGTGTCCGCATGGGTTTCCTCCGGGTGCTCCGGTTTCCCCCACAGTCCAAAGACATGCAGGTTAGGTTAACTGGTGACTCTAAATTGACCATAGGAGTGAATGTGAGTGTGAATGGTTGTCTGTGTCTATGTGTCAGTCCTGTGATGACCTGGCGACTTGTCCAGGGTGTACCCCGCCTTTCGCCCGTAGTCAGCTGGGATAGGCTCCAGCTTGCCTGCAACCCTGTAGAACAGGATAAAGCGGCTAGAGATAATGAGATGAGATGAGACAACTAAATAGAGACTGTGACTAAAAGTTACAGTAATTTGAGCAAGCCGAACTTTGTCAATTGAAGGTCAAGGAAAAGTTTTGCCTTGCTGCCCTGAACAAAAAAAAAAAAAAAAGAAAAAGAAAAAAAAACCCTGAAAAAATCATGAAAATTGGTAGAGTTATAAGTGATTTTAAAAAGCCTGTTTTTCATGGTTCATTCCGGATCAGTGATCCAGATCAGCACCAAAAGTCATAGCAACGTAATTCAGCGCAGAGGTATTCTTCATGTGAAGTTTGATGATGATTGGTTGAAAACTGAGGCAGAAATAGTGTCCTAAAAACATAATAATAATAATAATAATAATAATTAGATTGAGCCTATAACTAAAGTCACAGTAATTTGCGTTAACTGTTACAAACTGAGACATCTGGTCACCATACCCTATAGATCTGGAACGGTAAGAGATAGAGAATGATGGTTAGTGAGGAGGAATTGTGCACTGCCACTCTGAAAAAAAAAAAAAGATTGGAAAAAAGCATGAAAATTGACAGAGATATAAGTGATTGAAAAAAGCCCATTTTTAATGGCTCATTCAAGATCAGTGTTCCAGATCAGCACCTAAAGTCATAGCAATGTAATTCAGCCCAGATGTATTCTGCATGTGAAATTTGGTGATAATTGGTAGAAAACTGAGGGAGAAATAGCATCCTAAAAACATTAGGATAATAATAATAATAATAATAATAATAATAATAATAATAATAATAATAAAGTTCCATTTTATGCTATGCCTACTTCTGGATTAAATTCAGATACAGATATTTGGAGAACTAAACAGGCACACATACAGATCATATTGTGACAGCTCAGACATCGACATGGTTATAAAATGTCTGTGGATGTTAAATAAAAAAAATATATATATATATATATATGGGCGGCACGGTGGTGTAGGATAAAGCGGCTAGAGATAATGATATATATATATATATATATATATATATATATATATATATATATATATATATATATACACAGTAATACAGTATATAAACACTGATTGTGAATGTACAGGTCTTACAGGCATGTTGGCTATAGTGTCCATAAATTGTACAGGAATGCTAAATATTGTATATGACATTGACAAAGCTATGGTGTTCATAAAACAGTCATGATGGAGTGAGGATGTTGGGTGCATTGTTCATAAGGGTGATGACTCTAACTTGGACCAAACAGCAGGAACCCCAAGAGGCAGCCATTTGGGTTGCTGACACTGAGAAGGATGTGTTGCCAGCCTGCATCCAGGAAAATGGTTCACTGAGCTGTGAAGTGAGTAAACGCCCCCCCCCAGGTATGGTGGTGCACCTGACCTGCTTGCATTTAGTTTCTTGCTTCCTGACACACACACTTGCTTCTTTGACTTATTTGTGCATCTTTTCTTGTTCCAGGCCCAGCCAGTGAACCTTTTCCCTGAGTCTAATCTTTTTTTTTCCTGTGTTTTACATTTATCAAGCTTTACTACTTTATCAACCATAAAAAAGACACTCTAATAGAGAGTAATCCCTCAGCTAATCTGCTCTTGGCTTTGATTAAATGCAGTGCATGTGATTTTATTAATAAGCCTGTTTATCACAAACAACATAAAACAAACAAACAAAAAACCCAACCCTTTTACATACTTTTTTACGCTTACGATTATGCGTCTTTCACTTCTTCTCCGTTCTGCCCCATGGACATTATTATTTTCTTCTCTTACTTCAAAATCATCTTTCCTTTCCCTTTTCTGCCAATTTGCATACTTTTCATTAAACATGTCACACACAAGGAAAACCCTTCAGCGTAGGGGTTGATTTTATTATATATAGTTCTGAAACCTTCAGGATTTCCTGAATTTAAAACTCTCTTTTGCATAATTTAAAGGCCCACGATGTAGGATTTAGGGGGAACTATTTGCAGAAATGGAATATAATATTCATAAGTATATTTTCATGGGTGTATAATTCCCTTAAACTACAAATTGTGTTTTCATGAGCTTATAACAAGCTCTTTATACCTACACAGGGTGCGGGTCCACCTCCATGTTGTGCTGCTACAGTAGCCTGGAATGGACAAACCTCTAAAGAGTGCCTTCAAAAGTTTTACAAGTGGCAGCCTGAATCTGGAAGGAAGATGATAAAGAAGAAAGGAAGAGAAAAGAAGAAGAAAGAAGAAAAACTAGATAGAGATTTGCAATAGCTGTCCTGCTGCCCTGACCAAAAAACCAAACAAATAAATAAAGATTGAAAAAAATCATGAAAATTTACAGTTATAAGTGATTGAAAAAAAGCCTGTTTTTCATGGATCATTCTGGATCAGTGATCCAGATCAGCACCAAAAGTTATAGCAACATAATTCAGCCCAGAGGTATTCTTCATGTGAAATTTAGTGATGATTGGCTGAAAACTGAGGGAGAAATAGCATCCTAAACTACTTTAGGATAATAATAATAATAATAATAATAATAATAATAATAATAATAATAAGAGACTGTGACTAAAGTCACAGTAATTTGCAATAGCTGTTACAAACCAGGATGCCTGGTCACTGTGCCCTATAGATCCGGAACAGTAAGAGACAGAGAATGATGAAAAAAAAATCATGAAAATTACAGAGATATAAGTGATTGTGAAAAAAAAAAATCCTGTTTTTCATGGATCATTCAGGTTTGGTGATCCCGATCAGCACCAAAAGTCAGGTTAATATAATTCAGCACAGAGGTATTCTTCATGTGAAATTTGATGATGGTTGGCTGAAAACTGAGGGAGAAATAACATCAGAAAAATTTTAGGGGAAAAATAACAATAATAATAAATAGATAGAGACTGTGACTAAAGTCACAGTAATTTGTGCTAGCTGTTACAAACCAGGACATCTGGTCACTTTACCCAAAAGATCCGGAATGGTAAGAGATAGAGAATGATGCTTAGTGAGGAAAAGTTGTGCCCTGCCACCCTGAAACAAACAAACAAACAAACAAACAAACAAACAAACAAACAAACAAACAAATAAATACATAAAAAATAAAAAACAAACAAACAAAAAGACTGATTTAAAAAATCATGAAAATTGACAGAGTTATAAGTTATTGAAAAAAAGCCAGTTTTTCATGGATCATTCCAGTTCAGTGATCCAGATCAGCACCAAAAGTTATAGAAACATAATTCAGCCCAGAGGTATTTTTCATGTGAAATTTGATCATGATTGGTTGAAAACTGAGGGAGAAGTAGCAGCGTAAAATATGTTTGTATAATAATAAGAAGAAGAGGAGGAGGAAGAAGAAGAGGAGAAAGTAGAACTATCCTGAGTGAGAGTAACAATTTGTGCTACTGCTGCTGGTGCAAATTAATTAGTGTTTGCTGGTGTTAGATAAGTTTGAGAACCCAAATTTTGATAAATAGAGAAACAGCAAGGAAGGTGCTAGGGTGGTCATCGGGAAGGAAGACAAGGAGACATGGTGGTGGAACAAAGAAGTGCAGGAAATTATAAAAGAGAAGAGGCTAGCAAAGAAGAATTGGGATGATCAGAGAGATGAGGAAAGCAGGCAGTTATACAGAGAGACGAGACAGAAGGCAAAAAGAGCGGTAGCGAAGGTGAAAGCAGATGCATACCAGGAGTTGTATGGAAGACTGGAGACCAAAGAAGGAGAGAAAGACCTGTACAGACTAGCTAGGCAGAGAAACAGAGAAGTGAGGGATGTACAGCAGGTAAGAGTGATGAAAGATGGAAATGGAAATGTGCTGACAAACAAAGAGAGTGTATTAAGAAGGTGGAAAGAGTACTTTGAGGATTTATTAAATGAGGAGAGTCCAAGAGAGAAAAGGTCAGATTCATTGGAGACAGCAAATCAGGAAGCAGAGTTGGTTAGTAAGGATGAGGTGAGGGCAGCCATGAAAAGAATGAAGACTGGGAAAGCAGTCGGACCAGATGGTATCCCGATTGAGGCTTGGAGATGTTTGGGTGAGACAGCTGTGGAGTTCCTAATGAGTTTGTTTAATAAGATCCTAAAGAATGAGAAAATGCCAAATGAATGGAGAAAGAGTGTGCTAGTCCCAATATACAAGAATAAGGGAGATGTACAGAGCTGCAGTAATTACAGAGGGATAAAATTGATGAGCCACACCATGAAGTTATGGGAAAGGGTATTGGAGGTGAGATTGAGAAGAGAGGTAGCAATCTGTGAACAGCAGTACAGGTTTATACCAAGGAAGAGAATGTCTGATGCAATTTTTGCTTTAAGAACATGAATGGAGAAGTACAGGGAAGGCCAGAGAAAGCTACATCGTGTGTTTGTAGACCTGGAAAAGGCATACGATAGAGTGCCGAGAGATGAGTTAAGGTATTGTATGAGAAAGTGTGGAGTGAATGAGAAGTATATCAGAGTGGTGCAAGATATGTATGAGAACAGTGAAACAGCAGTGAGGTGTGCAGCTGGAATGACTGAATGATTCAAGGTGAAGGTGGGACTCCATCAAGGATCTGCTTTGAGTCCTTTCTTGTTTGTCATAGTGATGGATAGCTTGATGGATGAAGTAAGCCAAGAGTCACCATGGAACATGATGTTTGCAGATGATATTGTGATATGTGGTGAAAGTAGAAAGGAGGTTGAGTTGGGTTTGGAGGTATGCATTGGAACGAAGAAGAATGAAGGTGAGCAGTAGCAAAACAGAATACATGTGCATCGATGAGAATGGGGATGAGAGTGTAGTGAAGATACAAGGAGTAGACATAAAGAAAGTTGGTGAATTCAAGTATCTGGAGTCAACTGTGCAGGAAAATGGGGGCTGCGATAGTGAGATGAGAAAGAGAGTACAGGCAGGGTGGAGCAGTTGGAGAAGGATTTCGGGAGTCATTTGTGATAGGAAAGTCCCAGCAAAAGTGGAAGGTAAGATGTATAAGACAGTAGTGAGACTAGCTATGATGTATGGATTGGAGACCGTACCCTTAAAAAAGAGACAGGAGGCAAAGTTGGAGGTGGCGGAGTTGAGGATGTTAAGGTTTGCGATGGGAGTGACAAGGTTGGACAGGATAAGGAATGAGCACATCAGAGGGACAGCACATGTGGAGAGCTTGGGAATTAAGCTAAGAGAGATGAGACTGAGATGGTATGGGCGCATCCTGAGAAGAGATGCAGAGCATGTTGGAAGGAGAATGTTGAGGATGTAGCTGCCAAGCACACGAAAACGAGGAAGGCCAAAGAGGAAATACATGGATGTGGCGAGAGAGGACATGAAGGTGGCAGGTGTGGTAGAGAAGGATGCGGAAGACAGGGAGCAATGGAGAAGAAAGATCCTCTGTGGCGACCCCTAATTGGGAGCAGCCAAAAGAAGAAGAAGAGGATCATATTTATTTTTATTTAGCACAATAAAAAGCAAGGGAGTGTGAATGTGAGCATTGGAAGTATGCTACAGGCATCTGATGGCCAGTGTATGTTCTAACACACACTTGGAAAAGGAGGGGTAAGGGAGGGGCATTCAGTGGGTTCAGTCCTACATAATGGACCTTTAACCAGAGCAACAGGACTCCATACAAATTCCACTGAAAGACATGCAGATCTTTTTCCACTTTATAGATCATCTCAAAGCAACTGCTAAAAACTTTCATTGAATATAATTAAAAATATAATTTAAAAAAATATATATATATGACCATGAAAGCTATGCCTATGTATACCAGCCTATATTCATCACTTACACACTGACTGCCTACAAAGAAGTCCAGCTCATCCAGTGTTTAATGATAATGGCCTTTATTTTAGATGCATATATATATATATATATATATATATATATATATATATATATATATATATATATATATATGAATATATATATATATATATATATATATATGATGCCTGATAGTTTTCCCAGACCACTATTGGAAAAAGGATGAAATAATAATAATAATAATAATAATAATAATAATAATAATAATGTTTCCTAGCTGATTGGCAACATGCATGTCTGCCTCTGATCGTCCGTCTCTCTATTTCTCTCTTTTTGCGTGTCAGATTCTAACCTTTTGAAGTGACACTAGCTGACTCGTTCCTATTACCAGCAGCCAATCATCCATGGAATTTATTCACTGCAAATAGAGACAGATGGACAGAGTGACAGACAGTGAGACAGATAGAGAGTGCTGGAGAGAAAGACAGAGTTTGCATCATCCTTTATAATATTTTCTTCCTCCAAATAAACCTTTTTTTTCATGATTTGTTTCGTGCATATCTCTGCCTTTGCATAAATTCAATATTCACGTAAACAGGTGGGTGTGAAAACATACGGCATGCACAAAGCATTTTGTTTTCTGTTATTTGCAGCATAATTAAATGCCTTTCTCTTTCCCTCTCATTTTAACAAGTATAATTTTAGTTTCCTTAATGTTTGCACATCTGCTCTTTATTACCTGGAGAAGGCATTATTTAATTATCTTTAATATGTCTTAGAAAGAAAATAGCTGATCTGAGAACCTTGTTCATTAATCAGGGAGCTCAGTGTGACAATTCAAGCTGAAGCTTTGTCCTCAGTTATTAATGTGTAAATTAAGCGAGACAGTAAAGGGGGATAAATTAACTTGTGAACCCCGAAAGAGGAGATATAGTTCTGATTTTTCATATGAACATTTATGCAATGGTTTTAGGATTACTGTTAGGAGCATGTGACCATAAGCTGGCCTAGTGGTGAACGTGTCAGCCTCATGACTTGGAAATCATGAGTTCTACTCATGGTTAGATCAAACCAATGACCATCATAAAAATTGTACCTATCTCATGAGGCAATGAAGATGCAAGTAGGGAGTCAAACTCTTGCAGTTACCAGAGGACCAGCCCCCCATTATAACCCTAGCTATGTAATAGGTGAGAGTCCAAGGGCTATGGAGATTGATGCTGCCTAATGTGCCTTAAAGTGATTGCCCAGGAAATTACAGGGTTATGAAATGTCATCATTATACATTAATACAAGATGTTCTTGAAGAAAAAAAATATATATATGAAGTGTACTTTAGCTTAAAAAAACATGGTAAAGCTGTAACGTCAGTCCACTGGGCCATTTCCCTGGGCGCAGCCATACTGGATTAGCCAGACACATAGATGTATTAAGAACCAAAAATGAGGGTGGTGCTGCGTGACGTAGGATTTCACATGTCTTCCTCATTCCGTCCTGGATCCAAGACGTTGGGACAAGTGGCTTCATCAAGTAAACCGAGAAAACTTTACTCCTGAAAAAAGTAGCAAATTGTGCAGTGAGCATTTTACAGAAGATTGTTTTGTGGAGGACTTGGATGAAAAAGTCACTGGGAAGGAGCGAGACACGAGGCAGAAAAGACAACTGAAGCCAGACGCGATCCTGACTTTGTTTCACCACAAAACACCAACACTGGCAGCATGACAGCATACCACTGTCACGCATCAAATAGATGGAAGATAAGCAAGTATTTTTTTTTAATAAACAGGCAATAAACTAGCCACTATTTTATTTTGATTCATTTTCTAATACTGCATTGCCATAATTTTTGTTGAGAAATGCAAACAAATTGACCAAGAAGTCACACTAGACCATAATATTATGCTATAGTCTAGTATAGACTATATACTATAGTCTATACTAGACTATAGTCCTTGGTTCCATGGTGCAATGGTTAGCACTCTGAACTCTGAATCCAGTGATCTGAGTTCAAATCTGAGTGGAACCTGTGAATCCTTCATTGGGTGGCACGGTGATGTAAGCGGTTAGCACGGTCACCTCACAACAAGAAGGTTCTGAGTTTGAGCCCAGCAGCCGGTGGGGGCCTTTCTGTGTGGAGTTTGCATGTTCTCCCTGTGTTTACATGGGTTTCATCCAGGTGCTCCGGTTTCCTCCAAACACATGCAGTTAGGTTAATATGGCATGGCCTTGGGCTGAGGTGAGTGAGGCACCTAATTCCCAACTGCTCCCTGGGTGCTGTTAGCATGGCTGCCCACTGCTCTGGGTATGTGTGTGTTCACTGCTTCAGATGGGTTAAATGCAGAGAGGAATTTCACAAGCATGTGATTAATAAAGTTGTTGTTGTTCTTCTTCTTCTAGCATGCGCTTGTCCAGCTCCACTGTGCTCGCAGAAAATGACATCATGCATGATGGAGTTATGGCGGCCTTCCTGACAAAAAATAGTCCCATCTATTTTCATCATTTTAGTGGTTATATCATTAAGAACAAATTCAACATGCAGCTTTTTTATAAAGGACATACTTTTAGCTCAATCTGTTAATTTGTGATATATTTTCTTTAAGGGCCGGGCTAGTACTGGGACGGGAGACTACCTGGGAAGACCAGGTCCTACCAGAGCAGTGACTTTGATTGTTAGCAAGTCAAAAAACTCTGAAGACTAGCTTTTGCCCATGTATACCTCACTCTGTCTGTGAATTATTGAGAAGTCATATCCATTTTGAAATTTAAATTCCCATGAGGGGCGGCACAGTGTTGTAGTAGTTAGCGCTGTCACCTCACAGCAAGAAGGTCCGGGTTTGAGCCCCGTGGCTGGCGAGGGCCTTTCTGTGTGGAGTTTGCATGTTCTCCCCATGTCCGCGTGGGTTTCCTCCGGGTGCCCCGGTTTCCCCCACAGTCCAAAGACATGCAGGTTAGGTTAACTGGTGACTCTAAATTGACCGTAGGTGTGAATGTGAGTGTGAATGGTTGTCTGTGTCTATGTGTCAGCCCTGTGATTACCTGGCGACTTGTCCAGGGTGTACCCCGCCTTTCGCCCTAGTCAGCTGGGATAGGCTCCAGCTTGCCTGCGACCCTGTAGAACAGGATAAAGCAGCTAGAGATAATGAGATGAGATGAGAAATTCCCATGAAATCTGAGCATTTTTTTCTTCCTGTGTTTCCTGTTTGCCATTTCTTGTTGGACTTTCTGATTTAGACCCTTGCCAATTTCCTCATGCTAATATTATGGTTGACTCTAATTTCTTGTGATCTGTCTGTGTTTTGGCTCCTGGACTGGGATCATTATTATTTCTGTGATGATTATTATCTCTAACTCACCATATCACATGTTAAAGAAGAATTTGCTGTCTAATGACCAGACAACTGAATGTGAGAAGTGAGACACAATGACTGTAAAACCTGATAAGTTCATTTAACTAAAAGGGAAAAATGTTGAAAATTATCACATTGAATTTTAATTGGGCAGCACGGTGGCGTAATGGTTAGCACTGTCATCTCACAGCAAGAAGGTTCTGGGCGGGCCTTTCTGTGTGGAATTTGTCTCTATGTGTCAGCCCTGCGATGATCTGGCGACTTGTCCAGGGTGTACCCCGCCTCTTTCCCATAGTCAAATGGGATAGGCTCCAGCTTGCCCGTGACCCTGCACAGGATAAGCGGTTATGGATAATGGATGGATGGATGAATTTTAATTGACACTAATTCAAATTTCTAAGTTAGACAGGCAGCTTGCGAAGTAATTTTAAGTTACAGAAACATTCTTGATTAAGGCATTTTTACCAAGTATTTGGGGTTCACAACACAAATTAAAATCTAGTATAGATAACAGAATGTGTTTTTTTTTTTTACTTTATTTGAACATAAAATTATTTACCTTCTCAGAAGCAAACTGTTCATTTTATGTGAAAGTATTTAAATTCAATAATGTACAAACACTGCAATTATTGAAACTTTAAGTTCATCTTAAAAATGCATGGTAGTGTACTTTATTATTATAATTTTTTAACTGATTACACTAAAATATATTAAGTAATATTAAGTCAAAATTGCTACATGGACCTATTAAACTAGACACTTGTTAAATGTGAATATGTTGCTTGGTTTCTGATTTGCATCTATTCCAAACTATTCTATCCCAAGCAATATTCAATATTCTATATTCTACATTCTGTATTCGGGTGGTGTAGTGTTTAGCACTGTCACCTCACAGCACCTCACAGCAAGAAGGTTCTGGGTTCGAGCCCAGTGGCTGACAGGGGCTTTTCTGTGTGGAGTTTGCATGTTCTCCCCGTGTCTGTGTGGGTTTCCTCCGGGTGCTCTGGTTTCCCCCACAGTCCAAAGACATGCAGGTTAGGCTAATTGGTGGCTCTAAATTGACTATAGCTGTGAATGTGAGTGTGAATGGTTGTGCGTCTCTGTGTCAGCCCTGCGATGACTTGGTGACTTGTCTAGGGTGTACCCCACCTCTCGCCCATAGTCAACTGGGATAGGCTCCAGCTTGCCCGCGATCCTGCACAGGATAAGCAGTTACAGATAATGGATGGATGGATGGATGGATGGATGGATGGATGTTGTTTGGTTTCTGATTTGCATCTATTCCAAACCATTGTATCCCAAGCAATATTCTATATTCTATATTTGGGCAGCACGGTGGTGTAGCGGTTAGCACTGTTGCCTCAGAGCAAGAAAGTTCTGGGTTTGGGCCCAGCGGCCAGTGGGGGCCTTTCTGTGTGGAGTTTGCATGTTCTCCCTGTGTCTGTGTGGGTTTCCTCTGGGTGCTCTGGTTTCCCCCACAGTCCAAAGACATGTAGTTAGGTTAACATGGGGTGGTCTTGGGTTGGAACAAGGGCCCTAGCCCCCAACTGCTCCCCGGGCACTGTAGCATAGCCGCCCACTGCTCTGGGTATGTGTGTGTTCACTGCTTCCAATGGGTTAAATGCAGAGAGGAATTTTACTGTGCTTAAGTGTATGTGTGATAAAGTGGTTGCTCTTCTAAAACCTGCAACTGGAACCTGAATGAGATCTAAGTAGCAAAAGAAATAAAAAAAAGATCACTGACACAATCAAGCTCTGATTTTTAAAATTTTCCTCACTTCCATCCCACATAGCACAGAGGGACAGCAGCATGTCTGACATGGACATAAACTTGTTCCTTCAGTGTGAGAACATATTCTTGATTTACTGTGGATGCTAATCAGCACACACAACCACACAATACTATGCCTCACCATCCCATGTCCATATAGATGAGAGTTCAATCAAAGATAGTCCAAAATCCACTATAGAATCTTTATCAGGCATTGAATAGTCTAACCAACAGTGCTGTTTCCCAAAAGCACTGTAGCACAAAGATCATTGTTAAATGGTAGAGCGAGCAGTGAGCAGCCCAATGAATGCTCTCTCTCTCTCTCTCTCTCTCTCTCTCCAAGTTAAGATGCTTTTAGCCTTAAGAGACTTTTGGGAAACCTAAATGGTGTGTGAAACTTTTGCCTGGTACTATAAATCTGACTAAACCTATCACTGACACAGCCACACTCAGGAAATAAACATAATACATCTGTTCAAGGGCGGCACGGTGGTGTAGTGGTTAGCGCTGTCGCCTCACAGCAAGAAGGTCCTGGGTTTGAGCCCCGGGGCTGGCGAGGGCCTTTCTGTGTAGAGTTTGCATGTTCTCCCTGTGTCTGCGTGGGTTTCCTCCGGGTGCTCCGGTTCCCCCCACAGTCCAAAGACATGCAGGTTAGGTTAACTGGTGACTCTAAATTGACCGTAGGTGTGAATGTGAGTGTGAATGGTTGTCTGTGTGTCAGCCCTGTGATGACCTGGCGACTTGTGCAGGGTGTACCCCGCCTTTCGCCCGTAGTCAGCCGGGATAGGCTCCAGCTTGCCTGCGACCCTGTAGAAGGATAAAGTGGCTAGAGATGAGACATCTGTTCAAATATCTCATCATCTCTAGCCGCTTTATCCTGTTCTACAGGGTCGCAGGCAAGCTGGAGCCTATCCCAGCTGACTACGGGCGAAAGGCGGGGTACACCCTGGACAAGTCGCCAGGTCATCACAGGGCTGACACATAGACACAGACAACCATTCACACTCGCATTCACACCTACAGTCAATTTAGAGTCACCAGTTAACCTAACCTGCATGTCTTTGGATCGTGGGGGAAACCGGAGCACCTGGAGGAAACCCACGCGGACACGGGGAGAACATGCAAACTCCGCACAGAAAGACCCTCGCCGGCCATGGGGCTCGAACCCGGACCTTCTTGCTGTGAGGCGACAGCGCTAACCACTACACCACCATGCCACCCTGTTCAAATATGTCAAAGGAAATATGTTCACCTGTGACTCTATTTTGAACGAAGGCCACCATTCCAGCATCTCAACAACAGGTAGATCATCACTGATGACCTCTTTGCATTGCAGTGCAAAGTTTGTCTGCATTAACTTTGTAATCAGTACAAGATTTCTGTCACTTAACTTCATGTACAATTTTCAGTCTCAGTTATTCATGGCTTACAGCATCTTTACCTCTTGGGAAATTAGGGAGGAAATTCACTTGTTAGTGTCAGATATTTGTTTGTGTGGGTTGTTTCTATTCCTCTTCCCAGAATTTACAGCTGCCTCATGAAATCCAGCCCAACTCAACTAATTGCAGTAGTTATCCATTTTAATCTTCACATTCTTTTTCCAACCATACCACCCTGTCAGAGATCCTGGCTCTTTTCGACAAGGATACTTAGTTGCATGTGCTTGTGCTACCACTGAAATGTCTTTATAATTGGAGTATGCTTTGAAGCTATGCATTTTGGCTGCAAGGGTCTCAAGGACATCATACTTTTGTCTCCTACATAACTTGAGTCTTTTCTGTTTTCTAATATGTAGCATTTTCTTCATCAAGTATGATATATATATATATATATATATATATATATATATATATATATATATATCCATCTATCCATCCATCAATTGTCTGTTGCCACTTATCCTGTCCTACAGGGTTGCAGGCAAGTTGGAACCTATTCCAGCTAAATATGGGCGAGAGGCTGGGTGCACCCTGGACAAGTCACCAGGTGATCGCAGGGTTGACACATAGACACATACAACCATTCAAACCTATGGTCAATTTAAAGCCACCAATTAGCCTAACCTGCATGTCTTTGGGGGAAACCGGAGCACCCAGAGAAAACCCACGTGGACACGGGGAGAGCATGCAAACTCCACACAGAAAGGCCCTCGTCGGCCACTGGGCTCGAACTCAGGACCTTCTTGCTGTGGCGACAGTGCTAACCACAACACCACCGTGCCGACCTCACACATTTTATATATATATATATTCCATATTTTGTGTTTTTTGGGGATTTGTTTTCGAATAGAGTTTTTATTTCATCCTCGATTTGTTCAGCAACACGTTCCACCATTTTGCTTTTCTCTACTCATGAGCTGATAGCCTAAAATGGAGTAGCCAATCAGAGTGTGCAACTGCTCATATCCAGTGAATGTGGAATGAATAAATAAATATATGACAGGGTGACCACAACAGTGTTAGCCAATTACTGTGGGCCCACAGTATTAAAAATAAATAAATAAATAAATAAAAACTAGTTATTATAAGAAAAAGTAGTCTACCTACAACATGAGGCAGGATGTGCAAGACTGCAGACTAAATTACATTTCATTATGTGTATGTATGTGTTGTGCACTCAATATCCATTCATCGTTTAGTGACAATATTTCCACCCATCCATCCATTATCTCTAGACGCTTATCCTGTTCAGGGTCGTAGGCAAGCTGGAGCCTATCCCAGCTGACTATGGGCAAGAGGTGGGGTACACCCTGGACAAGTCACCAGGTTATCACAGGGCTGACACAGAGACAAACAACCATTCACACTCATATTCACACCTACAGTCAATTTAGGTGGGGTTTAGATTAGACCGTATCAGCGGATCATCAGATTAATGTTTTTAAAACGATTAACATGCACACAGCAACACCAATACACGATTCGCGTGCACACAGCAACACCAATACACGGATACGCTCGGCTCCGCAGGCATCCTGTGCTCCAAATCACTCCGCCCTGAACAGCGAGTGCCCTCTGGAGGGTGCGCACTCCGGCCCTGCGCAGCTCACAGAGCACGCGAGTATAGCGCACGAGCAGTGATTCGGGACTGAGCCGCCGTGTATGTGATCCCAGTGCATATCACTTACCACTTGCAAGTGGAAGGATGGCAAGCCTAAAGACAATCATAACTACACAATGGGCAGTATTTGCATCAGTATTTGCAGTATTTTCATACTTTTATACTCTTTAATGAAAGGTGATACAAGGCGGAAGTCCGCGCCGTTTTTCAGCAGTCGCGTCACATGACCAACGCCAGCGAATCAGGAAGGTGGATGTCACAGTGACGTTGTCCAATGACGACGCCAGCTAGAGCTCAGCACAGCGTATCCGCGTATTCTCAATGTTTACACAGCACCGGACGAGACACGATCTGGATTGAATACGTGGACGCTGACGGATTCCCGTTTCCCGGCGTTTTAATGTAAACGGACAGTGCATCCGCGAAGACAACGAGACAGATACGGTCTAATGTAAACTTGGCCTTAGAGCCACCAATTGGCCTAATCTGTATGTCTTTGGACTGTGGGGGAAACCAGAGCACCCGGAGGAAACCCACGCAGACACGGGGAGAACATGCAAACTCCACACAGAAAGGCCCTCACCGGCCACTGGGCTCAAACCCAGGACCTTCTTGCTGTGAGGCAACAGTGCTAACCACTACACTACCGTGCTGCCCATTTCAAACATATAGATTTAAAAGTGTAAGGGTTGTTGCAATCATAGCTATTTAAAGCAGAAAAAAATAATAATTCAACATGGTAGATTTAACAGAGCTCAGACTGTGCAGGTTTAAATTCAATTCATCAGAAAGAATGTTCCAAATTCTTGTAATTCTAACAAAAAAAAAAATTCTGGTAGGTTGTAGTTTTACACTTACGAACATTATATTCCACCTTGTCAGAAGAAAGTGGGCATTGGAAAAAAAAATATATATATATATATATATATATATATATATATATATATATATATATATATATATATATCAGGCCATCTCTCAACCCTGTCTGGAGACAAGGCATGGGCCAATATTATTGTGTCATCTCATGCTACTGAACTGGCATCACTCTCAGATCATTCAGCTTTTAGAACAACCTTCTGTGGAAGTTCCCCGGTGTCTACAAGAGAACATAGCTTCCTGTCAACGTCTGGATCTTGGTGTGATAGGCTAAAGTTAAAGTTGAACTCCAACTTTTTTTTTTTTTTTATCATAGTTTTTAGCTCATCCACAGACTCTGGGTGTGACGATAAAGTCATCTTCCTCACAGTGTCTATGGAGGTATGGGGATGAAGGAGGATGTTTTGAGCTGCCATGTCCTGTTGTTAAAAAGAAAAGAGAGAATGCATTTATGAGTTGATGTTGATTTGTGTGAATATTAATTTTCTCCTCATTGTTCCAAGAAACTGTATAAGTCCCCATTTGTAAACACATTTTAATCCTCCAAGTATCTGATCCAAATACTGTAGAGCTTTTCTGTGTTAGCAGCTAAAGTCTCTTGATAGTGTATGCTGTGAGACTTACTTTGTCATTTGTTTCTGACAGCTGATGCACAGAGAAGTTACTGTAGCTGATGGCTGAAAGGAAGCAAAGTTGTTCACAAGCAGTATATGTTCAATCCTGCTGAATTTTGGAAGACAAACATTCCATTTGCATACCATGAGCCATTTATGGAGACCTTTGATGTAGATATAGGTTTTGGCTATCTTTCTTGGTCTCTATGAATTATTTTGCCACTTGAAGGCCCGGTCACACAGCGCTTTACGGCTTTATCACGGCCAAAACCCGTCAAAAAGTGCTCTCCTGTGAAGCAGACGATGTTGTTCGTGTTGATGTCGAAGTTAAGACGTGTTACAGTCGATATACAGACGTGACAGGACGCAGGGGAAAATCGGAACGGCGTCGGACGCGGCAAAAAGTTTTGGACTGCTCAAAACTTTAGACCGCGGACAACCACGGCCGGCACACGTGGTAAAGACGTGCAACACACGTGAAAAACACGTGATAATCAGTGTCCCGGCCGTTATTAAAACTTGGGGAGACGTGGTAAGACGCGAAAGTTTGGCGGTCTATCATGGGCAGAGCACGGTCATCGGACGGGTGTTACGCGTTGGTATCACGGGATATAGCGTGTGTTTAGCGGCTTATCACTGAGAAATGGATTTTTCCGCGTACATAGCACTGTCTAAGCTCGTTAAACGACGTCTCAAACAAGTTCTAAATTCGACTGATCACTGTCTAATCACTTCTGCATCACTTCTGATTTGCGGCATGTAAATACCGTAATTTTCTGAGACCTCGGCACTTGCAGTCTAGATGTCAAGGGGTGAACATGAACCCTCAACGCTGTGATGTCCTCATCTTAATGCTCCAGCACCAACAGAACCAACTGATACAGGCTCAACATATCCTTACTGAGAGAAGAAGAAGAAGGAGGAGGAGGAGGGTGGTACGGAACATCTGGGTGCGTGACTGGATTGCGAGGAGACCTCAGCTTGGGCTTTACGACCGTCTCATGGTCGAGCTGCGTAACAAAGATCCAAGAGCCTTTCAGAACTTTATGAGGATGCCTCCTGCGATGTACGATGAAATTGTGCAGAGACTGACACCAGCCTAAGAGATCTGGATCGGCAACTGTGAAGACCAGCCGTGCGCGACCGCTTTTATATGCGCAGCAAGCCGCTCTTCCAACGACGCTGAGCCGCGGTTACCCGTGATTTGGCAGTGCTATGGCAGTGGAGTGCCCGTTTTACGTCCGCGCTCAACACGTGATCAGCAGTGCTACAGACGCGATGAGGCTGTAACACGTCTTAACTTCGACATCAACACGAACAACATCGTCTGCTTCACGGGAGAGCACTTTTTGACGGGTTTTGGCCGTGATAAAGCCGTAAAGCGCTGTGTGACCGGGCCTTGAGGCAGAGTAGCAACTTGGACAGAGATGACACTTGAGGCTTGTGTGTGAGGTCTGAGTGATAACAGCACATTGAGGTGCTATGTCATCATGTGCTGATGCCTGGTAGCTCGAGTTTTCAAGATGTTCTTGAAAATTTTGTATGTCTTGTATCATCCTTTGGAAAAAATGATGTTTTCCTCAAACCTCATGGTTGATAGGTGAACCAGAAGCCCAAAACACTGTCAGTTCTGGGTAGTGTTCAAAATAGTGGTGCCTGGGTCAGAGTTTAAAGTCTGGAAACACTGCTTTAGTCTGCATATACTGCATGGATTCCTCTGTGGAAGATGGAGACAACACTAGCTGTACAATTTATTTAAGGTCCATCAATATGGCCCAAGCTTCCTCTGCTTCAGGGACTTGACTGGCTACCATAAGTGGTAATAACCTCAGGAAAGTGGAATTTTCATGCCCATTCCTATCAGTGGTTAGTTTGGCTGCAAAACTCTTTGGGATTAGTTGTGGTTTATCAAGCCTATCAGAGGGGTGTTATGGAAAAGTATGAATTTTCATGTTTAGATATCCAAGAGTCAAAAGATGATTCAATTCATGGATGTGCAAGGGCAACTCAACATGCACAATGCATTCAAACAGATTGTGCAGTATATAATGAGGGAAACCAGTAATGGGATGAAAATGCTGCAATGCCTTGCTAAGAGTAAACTCACCCAGAACACTGAAATGGGTTACAGTTTCTCTTTGCACAACTTTATTGGCCTGTATTTGGTTTGCAGTGCAGCAACATACAATAATCTGCAGAGAGTGTCCCTGGACAGACTGCACAAAGCCTGCAAACCCATGAACAGCCAAATTGTCAGCTGCCACACACAACACAGTGCCACTGACACACTGACTGAGAGTTTCATTGAAAATGCTATACTGCTCAAGAGTGGCCTAACCACCCTACTTCAGTTCCTGTATGGTGCATGACAGACCTCGCTGCATAACATGTAGGCTGGATCTATACTTTCTGGGTATATTAGCAAGCAAACAATATACTGCACAAAGCTTGTGGATCTTTCTAGCTGGATCTAAAGGATTCCTGAGTTCAATGACATCCACACATAGAATCAGTGACAATTTCAGCTATCCTGCTTTGAACAATAACTGATTTTCTTTGAAATGCAGTGCACATGTTCCATCTATGTCCTAATGGTTAGAGTAGCAGCGTTGGGACCAGAAGGTTGCTGGTTTGATTCCCTGAACCAACAGGAATGGCTGAAGTGCCCTTGAGCAAGGCACCTAGCCCCCAAATGCTCCTCTGGGGATGTTGTATGTCAATCTAGGTGAGTGTCTGCTACATTCCTTAGAAGAAGAACAGCTTTATTTATCACATGTATACTTAAGCACAGTGAAATTCCTCCCTGAATTTAACCTATCTGAAGCGATGAACACACACACACACACACACACGTGAGCAATGAGCACACATACATACAGTGGATAGCCATGCTCCAGTGCCCAGGGAGCAGTTGGGGGTTAGGTTCTTTGCTCAAGGACACTTCAGCCCAAGGCCGCCCCATGTTAACCTAACCGCATGTCTTTGAACTGTGGGGAAATCAGAGCACCTGGAGGAAACCCACGCAGACCACTGGGCTCAAATCCAGAACCTTCTTGCTGTGGTGTGACAGTGCTAACCACTACACCATCATGTAATCTAATGTACATTCCAGGTGACAATGGTTTGCCTTCTTGAATTTGATCAAGAAGATCAGTATTTTCGGTGGCACGGTGGTGTGATTAGCACTGGTGTCTCACAACAAGAAGGTTCTGGGTTCTAGCCCAGTGGCTGGTGGGGGCCTTTCTGTGTGGAGTTTGTATGTTCTCCCTCTGTCTGCGTGGGTTTCCTCTGGGTGCTCCAGTTTATCCCAAAGACATGCAGGTTAGGCTGAAAGGTGGCTCTAAATTGACCATAGGTGTGAATGGTTGTTTGTCTCTATGTGTCAGCCCTGATATGCTCTGGCAACTTGTCCAGGGTGTACCCTGCCTCTCGCCCATAGTCAGCTGGGAATGGCTCCAGCTTGCCCATGACTCTGCACAGGATAAGTGGTTATGGAAGATCAGTATTTTTAATCATTGTTTGAAGTATCTCTGGTATTGGAACATACACTCCACTGGAATCTACAGTCCATTGCACTGGCATTACCAGATGGAAGTTATTCCTCTGCTTAGCAGTGGACAACTCCACACCTTCTGCAGTAGCACTGATAAAGATAGAACTTTTTGTGATAGTTTCCACTAATTCATTAAGAAGGACAGCAAAGATTGAGTGATTGTGCCTTCACAGAACCATGATGAATGAGTCTCTCACAAGAGGTTTGGACAGTGAGAATATCTGTACCAACTTGTCAACTATCGCTGTCGCTGATCTATAAAGAACTCTGTCCATTTTCAAGAACAAAGGCACCAAGTGTTTTTTTTTTCAAATGAGCTTGCAATTTATCAGTGTCATATCTAGACTCAAGAGGATTAGAGTCAGGGGTATCCAGCTCTGAGATGGACCAGCCTCATCAGATTCAACTTGACTCTAAATTGGAGGGTTGTTAGTTTCTGTCAAGACGATCTCGTTCTTAAAATCTAAAACATCCCCGTTTGGATGAGTCATACTTTTGTGGGTATTGAAGGAGGAATGCACATTAGTTCATGTTTTTGAATGAACAATCCACCATGCTTTTTTAAAATGTGTCCTTGAATGATGAAGAGTTTTATCATTAAATGGCTGCTTGAATCCACAACATAAGACAGTTGAATGATACACATTCCATCTGATTTCCACCCTCATGTAACCATGTTCAAAGCATTTACTGACTAAAAGGTGCAGACACAGTCATCATAGAGACACAGCAATGTCTCTATGATGACTGTGTCTGCACTGAGGAAACATTGCTGTGATGCAAATGGTATTCAAACACCAGTGCTCTTTGTATGTGTATGTATGTGTCGTGCACTCAATATCCATTCATAGTTTAGTGACAATATTTCCATCCATCCATCCATCCATCCATCCATTATCCATAACTGCTTATCCTGTGCAGGGTTGCAGGTAAGCTGGAGCCTATCCCAGCTGACTGTGGGCAAGAGGCGGGGTACACCCTGAACAAGTCGCCAGATCATCACAGGGCTGACACATAGGCCCTGTCCACACGGCAACGGATTCAGGTGAATCTGATAAAATTTTTTATCGTTTCGGCCTGGCGTCCACACGGCACCGGCGTTTTGGGTGCCCCAAAATGAAATCTTTTGAGAACGGGTTCCAGAGTGAAAAAATCTGGCAACGGAGCCGTTGCGAAGTCGTCTGGATGAGTAGAACGGATTTGTTTACGATGACGTCACAACCACATGACTAGAACAAGCAGCACTCTCGCGCGCATCATTCGTAACAACAGAAATTGAAATTGTTTACACATTAACCTGACTGACCTGCCAGACAGACAATTTACACCTGCTTTGGTGAACAGAAAATACAGCCTTCCACACAAAGCAACAGTTACCTGACTATAATGGAGGCAGAGGGGAAAAGGCTCAGAAGACCCTTCAACAGACTGTTTTGTATGAACCACTGCATTGCATTCACTTTTGTATACAGCTTTTCTTTTAAATAAACAAGTAACTGAACTATTTCTTTAATTTCTTTTTTTATTGGATAAGACTGCTTTTCAAAATGTTCACACACAATATAAAAAGTTATATAAGTTATATAATAATGCTTTTCAAAATGTTCACACACAATAAGAAAATTAAGTTATATAAAACTATGCATACTAATAAAACTAATTTGTACACACAGAAGGCACGATTTCCTCGCGTAGTCGCAGCCATCTTCTTCTTCTTGTTGTGTGTTTGTTTCTGTGAGTCCTTCATACCGGATAGAAGAAGGGGTTTATGCGTGTAACAGACGTTGTGTTGTTCACCAGTCTTTTTATTCTGAAGAAATGAGACACAAATACACTGCTGAAGACGGGCTGCAAACGTCCAGTGGCACTGGCGCTTACATTTCCAAAACGAACTGAAAGAGGCCAGCACCTCGTTCCCATAACTACCTGCGCTCTTAAAGGGCCAGCACAGAATTTCCCCACTGCTACACACAATGGCAAGTGGAAAAAAATAAACCCGTTACATGCGCATGAGTCCTACTTCTTCTATTGTTCTGGTGTCTCCGATGGGACCGTCTTACAGCGCACGTAGAGGTGTGGCATGTGTATTGCATCGTTTTCAGCAAGTCTTGCGTTGCCATATGGACCTGATATTTTACTGATCCGTTGCCCATGTGGACGCGATTTTTTTTTTACCCGCTAAAAAAAAAATCTCGTTGCCGTGTGGATGTAGCCATAGAGACAAACAACCATTCACACTCACATTCACAGTCAATTTAGAGCCATCAATTAGCCTAACCTGCATGCCTTTGGACTGTGGGGGAAATCAGAGCACCCGGAGGAAACCCACACAGACACAGGGAGAACATGCAAACTCCACACAGAAAGGCCTGTGTCAGCCACTGGGCTCGAACCCAGAACCTTCTTGCTGTGAGGTGACAGTGCTAACCACTACACCACCCAGTAACTATATGCAAGAAATAAAAATCTCATCTCATTATCTCTAGCCGCTTTATCCTTCTACAGGGTCGCAGGCAAGCTGGAGCCTATCCCAGCTGACTACGGGCGAAAGGCGGGGTACACCCTGGACAAGTCGCCAGGTCATCACAGGGCTGACACATAGACACAGACAACCATTCACACTCACATTCACACCTACGGTCAATTTAGAGCCACCAGTTAACCTAACCTGCATGTCTTTGGACTGTGGGGGAAACCGGAGCATCCGGAGGAAACCCACGCGGACACGGGGAGAACATGCAAACTCCGCATAGAAAGGCCCTCGCCGGCCACGGGGCTCGAACCCGGACCTTCTTGCTGTGAGGTGACAGTGCTAACCACTACACCACCCAGTAACTATATGCAAGAAATAAAAATCTATTAAAATTTATTGTTGATTATCAACTTCAAAGTCCCTCTTGTGCCAGGACCTGGTCTTCCCAGGCAGACTCATCTCCCAGTACTAACCAGACACATAGCACCTTGGGTGGTGCCAATCTCCATTTCTTTCACCCTTGGCCTCTCACCTATTACATAGTTAGGGTTACAGTGGGGGCTGGTCCTCTAGTAACTGTGAGAATATGATCCCCTACTCGCGTCTGTATTGCGGTGTAACTCGCCAGATGGCAGTAAGTGCCTTTTTGATATTGTTTTTGGTATGACCCAACTGTGAGTAGAATTTGTGATCTCCCAGTCAAGAGTCAGACATGCTAACCACTTGGCCATCTTGCAAATGACTGTGAATTTATCAGACTGAAAATTCTGTACATCAGCTCGGTGCTTCAGTTTTATCCTGAAGAGAGAAACATTGAAAAGTTAGATAGGCTGCAGTGTTTGCAAAAACACATGAGAATAAATATCTGTGAAGCATTTGACACTGATCAGTTGCCTAAATTAATAATAATTATGTGAAATATATGGTGCTCTCTCTGCACTCTAAACAAATTTGTTTGGGTGGATAGGCCTTAAAAATTTATACTCTACAGTTTGCTTTTTGAAATGTTATAAGGTGAGGAGCAACACCGAATTTTTTTCAGCTGAATAACACAAGCTTTGGTGGTTGGCAGACTAAAACAGACAAGTTATTGCATTTAATCTCTCTGGCAGAATAAAATAAATACCATCAAAATGACTTAAAAACATAAAACCAAGGTTATGAACACACTCTCAGGTTTAGAACAAAATTATATTTGAAAAGTTACTTGTTTTATTCTGTTTAGCAGTAACCCTTCTAATATAAACATGATTCCAAAAAAAGTTGGGATGCAGTATTAAATGTAAATGAAAACAAAATGAAATGACTTGCAAATCATTTTCAATTAATATTTAATTGAATACAATACAAGATATTTAAAGTTCAACACTCATCCTGAATTTGATGCCTGCAACACGTTCCAAAAATTTGGAACAGTTGGGATTGTATAAAGGTCATTAATACATGGGCTCGGGAACACTTCAGAAAATAGTTGTTCGTAAACATAGTTAATCACTGCACCTACCATTCAAAGCAAAATCCAAATATCAATAACATTCAGAAATGCTGCAAAATTATCTCAGCCTGAGCTCATCTGAGATGGACTGACACAAATTGGGAAAGTGCTGTGGTCTGATGAGTCCACATTTTGAATCGTTTTTGGAAATCATGGACATTGCCTCCTCTGGGTTAAAGAGGAAAAGGATCATCCAGATTGTTACCAGGATAAAGTTCACAAGCCAGCATCTGTTTATGGTATGGGCTGTGTTAGTGCCCATGGCATGGGTAACTTGCACATCTATGAAGGCAGCATTAATGCTGAAATGTACATACAAGTTTTGGAGCAACATGTGGTGCCATCCAGATTATGTCTTTTTCAGGGATGTCCCTGATTATTCCAGGAAGGCAATACCAAGCCACATTCTGCATGTATTACAACAGTGTGGCTTTATCGTAAAAGAGTGCAGGTGCTAAACTGGCCAGCTTGCCCCTTATTGAAAATGTGTGGCGCATTATGAAGTGCAAAATATAACAAAGGAAACCCCAGACTGTTGAGCAACTAAAGTTGTATATCAAGCAAAAATGGGAATTTCACTTTCAAAACTTCAACAATTAGTGTCCTCAGTTCCCAAATGCTTACTGAGTGTTGTTAAAAGGAAAGGTGATCTAACACAGTGGCAATCAGGCCCCATCCCAGCTTGTTTGAACATGTTATAGGCATCAAATTCAGAATGTATATATTTGTACTAAATACAGTGGTGCTTGAAAGTTTGTGAACCCTTTAGAATTTTCTATATTTCTGCATAAATATGACCTAAAACATCATCAGATTTTCACACAAGTCCTACAAGTAGATAAAGAGAACCCAGTTGAACAAATGAGACAAAAATATTATACATGGTCATTTATTTATTGAGGAAAATGATCCAATATTACATACCTGTGAGTGGCAAAAGTATGTGAACCTCGAGGATTAGCAGTTAATTTGAAGGTGAAATTAGAGTCAGGTGTTTTCAATCAATGGGATGACAATCAGGTGTAAGTGGGCACCCTGTTTTATTTAAAGAACAGGGATCTATCAAAGTCTGATCTTCACAACACATGTTTGTGGAAGTGTATCATGACACGAACAAAGGAGATTTCTGAGGACCTCAGAAAAAGAGTTGTTGATGCTCATCAGGCTGGAAAAGGTTACAAAACCATCTCTAAATAGTTTGGACTTCACCAATCTACAGTCAGACAGATTGTGTACAAATGGAGGGAATTCAAGACCATTATTACCCTCCCCAGGAGTGGTCGATCAACAAAGATCACTCTAAGAGCAAGGTGTGTAATAGTCGGCAAGGTCACAAAGGACCCCAGGGTAACTTCTAAGCAACTGAAGACCTCTCTCACATTGGCTAATGTTAATGTTCATGAGTCCACCATCAGGAGAACACTGAACAATGATGGTGTGCATGGCAGGGTTGCAAGGAAAAAGCCACTGATCTCCAAAAAGAACATTGCTGCTCATCTGCAGTTTGCTAAAGATCACATGGACAAGCCAGAAGGCTATTGGAAAAATGTTTTGTGTACAGATGAGACCAAAATAGAACTTTTTGTTTGAAATGAGAAGTGTTATGTTTGGAGAAAGGAAAACACTGAATTCCAGCATAAGAACCTTATCCCATCTGCGAAACATGGTGGGGGTAGTATCATGGTTTGGGCCTATTTTGCTGCATCTGGGCCAGGACGGCTTGCCATCATTGATGAAACAATGAATTCTGAATTATACCAGTGAATTCTGAAGGAAAATGTCAGGACATCTGTCCATGAACTGAATCTCAAGAGAAGGTGGGTCATGCAGCAAGACAATGACCCTAAGCACACAAGTCATTCTACCAAAGAATGGTTAAAGAAGAATAAAGTTAATGTTTTGGAATGGCCAAGTCAAAGTCCTGACCTTAATCCAAATGAAATGTTGTGGAAGGACCTGAAGCGAGCAGTTCATGTGAGGAAACCCACCAACATCCCAGAGTTGAAGCTGTTCTGTACGGAGGAATGGGCTAAGATTCCTCCAAGCTGGTGTGCGGGACTGATCAACAATTACCGGAAATGTTTATTTGCAGTTATTGCTGCACAAGGGGGTCGCACCAGATACTGAAAGCAAAGGTTCACATACTTTTGCCACTCACAGAAATGTAATATTGGATCATTTTCCTCAATAAATAAATGACCAAGTATAATATTTTTGTCTTATTTGTTTAACTGGGCTCTCTTTGTCTACTTTTAGGACTTGTGTGAAAATCTGATGATGTTTTAGGTCATATTTATGCAGAAATATAGAAAATTCTAAAGGGTTCACAAACTTTTAAGCACCACTGTAAATAAATAAATAAAGTTTAGCAGTTTGAACATTAAATATCTTGTATTTGTATTGTATAGGTTGAAAAGGATTTCCAAATCATTGCATTCTGTTTTTATTAATGTTTCACACAGTGCCCCAACTTTTTTTGGAATTGGGGTTGTATGTTTGGACGGTTACCAAAGTATGCATATGGGACACCGAACCCCAACTGTGATAAATACTTTATTTCACTGAGATTACAAGCCTACATTTTATAGATAGTTCCCCTTACAAAAATGTAAAATGCATAGAACAACATCAAATTACTATAAAATATCTACAAAACTATTACTTCATGCCCAAACATGCTTAAATATGTCACAGCCCGCCATTTTGATGTCATAAAAATTGAAGTTACCAGAAGACTTTTTAATGTGTGCACAACTGATACAACAAGAGAAACTTTAAGCTAAAAAATTTAAAAAATAAAATAAATACACTCACTTTGAGTGTTCAATTTATATTCACATCTACTGAGGCAGATAAAATTGGCTCAAATCACATTCATTTTTCAAATGCATAAAATACATTAACTGTGAAATAATGAAACAACAGTGAAATATGTGATAAATAAATAAAAATCTCACCATATTAGCATGCACAAGAAGAAAATCAATATAATAGCAGTCAGTGTGGTCAGTACGGCAGAGAAAGATAGCTGATAAGGTTCATAAAATCGCTGCATACAACACTGCGTTTCACCTCAAATGTCAGAGGCAATCCCATGGCGAATCTCTGACCTGAAAATATCTCCTTTTGTGCTATAACTTCAAAATATAACCAAGTTGTTCACAAGCTGCAAACTTTTCTCCACATATCTCATGTGAGCTGAGCAGAGCAAACATGGTGAACTTTTCCACAGGCTCGGTGAAGAAGGAACACATACTCATGTGTGTGATGTCAGATGGGACTGTAAAACTATTTCAGTGCAATGACAAAAATAAATATGAACATTGTGAATTTAAAATGTCAAGTTTGTTTACAGGAGAAAAAATGACAGGTGAATTAACTTTTTTAAATTGAGTAATTATGACCTCTTTTAAAAAAAAAAATCAAATGTTTACTGTTTGGTATTAGAGTGCTGTGGGAGAAAAATGGATTACTATAATGGACACCTCTTGCAGTTACGAAAGCTGGCACCTGAGGCCTGCATCAAGACCTTTTCATCCAAGCTCCCCCAAAACCCACTGACCCCCCCAACCCCTCCCTCAACACACACACACACTCCATTGAAATTTTTGGGCGGCACAGTTGTGTTGGGTGGCACGGTGATGCAGCGTTTAGCACTGTTGTCCCGCAGCAAGAAGGTTCTGGGTTCGAACCTCACAGCCGACAGGGGTCTTTCTGTGTGGAGCTTGCATGTTGTCTGCTTGGGTTTCCTTCGGGTGCTCCGGTTTCCCCCACAGTTCAAAGACATGTAGATTAGGTAAAATACCCAGCCACTGGGGTTACACAAGCCAGTGCTGGTCCCAAGCCTGGATAGATTGGGGAGGGTTGTGGCAACAAGGGCATCCGGTGTAAAACTTATGCCAAATCAAATATGTGGAACAGATCTGCTGTGGTGACCCTGAATGTATGGGAGCAGCCAGAAGAAGGCTCCCTTGAAATTTGTAATAGTTTTTTTTTTCTCAGAGATTAGCCAAAGGTGAAGTATACCGTAAGTCAGGGACTATACCAGTTGTCATTGGAGCACTCGGACTCATGAAGAAATAACTGAAAAACAAAACATTGACTGGATCCCAGGAAAGTTTAACAGCTACAAACTCCAGAAGGTCATGCTTCTTGAGACAGCTCACATCCTCTGTACAGTGCCATCACCCATATTCAAAAAAAAAAAGTTGGGATGCTGTGTGCACTGCAAATAAAAACAGAATGTGATAATTTGCAAATCATGTAAATCCTATATTACATTAAAAATAGTACAAAGACAACATATTAAATGTTGAAAGTGAGAAATTTAATTTATTTTATTTTTTTTTATATGCTCATTTTGAATTTGATGTCTGGAACACATTTCAGAAAAGTTGCTATGGGGCAACAAAAGACCGAAAACATTGTGTAATGCTTAAAATAAACTAATTTGGTGAATTGGTAACAGGTCCGTAATGTGACTAGGTACAATAAGAGCATCCCAGAGAGGTGGAGTCTCTCAGAAGTAAAGATGGGGAGGGGTTCACCGGTCTATGAAAGACTGTGTGGGGAAACAGTGCAACATTTTAAGAATAGCGTTCCTCAATGTAAAATTGCAAAGAATTTGGGGATCACATCATCTATGGTGCATGATATCATTAAAAGATTCATAAAATCTGGATAAATCTCTGTATGCAAGAGACAAGGCTGAACACTGACATTGGATGCCTGTGATCTTCAGGCCCTCAGAGGACACTGCATTAAAAGCAGACACGTGTCTGTAGTGGAAATCACTGTGTGGAAATCACAAAATCTTTTTCAGGGAAAGCCTTCCTTGTTTCAGCAAGACAATGTCAAACTGCTTTCTGCACGGCTCTGTAGTAAAAGAGTCTGGGTGCTAGACTGGCCTGCCTGCAGTCCAGACTTTTCTCCCATTTAAAATATTTGGCACACAATGAGGCACCAAAAAAATAAAATAAATAAATTTAAAAAAGGATACCCTGAACTGTTGAGCAATTGAAATTCTATATCAGGCAAGAATGGGACAACATTTATCTTTCAAAACTACAGCAATTGGTCTCCTCAGTTCCCAAACATTTATAGTGTTGTTAAAAGTAGAAGTGATGCAACACAGTGGTAAACATGCCCTTGTCCCAAGTTTTTTGAAAGGTGTTGCTGACATCAAATTCAAACTGAGCATATATTTTTCAAAAAACAATTAAATTTCTCAGTTTCAACATTTGATAGCCTATGTTGTCTTTGTATTAATTTCAATGAAATATAGGGTTCCCATGATTTGAAAATTATCGCATTCTGTTTTTATTTACAGTATACACAGCGTCCCAACTTTTTTGGAATTGGAGAATTGAGGTTTTATATATATATATATATATATATATATATATATATATATATATATATATATATATGTGTGTGTGTATATATACATATATATATATATATATATATATATATATATATATATATATATATAAAGAATGAAAAGGGTTACTCATACTGTTATAAGGAGAAGAGGAAGAAGAAGAAGAAGAGTATGGATGGGCTGTATGAAAGACAGCTTCGAAAGTATCATAATGACAAGCTGTTTATAGTTGTGGATTCTTCCATATCTTAGTTTCCTGCCAAGCTACTTAGAGCTATTTTCTTTGCTCTAGGTGATAGAGTATGGTGGTGCTGATATGTGCCAGGGTGAAACATTCCCCTGGCATAGCATGATCTGTCTCTCACTGTGAACCCAAGTTGACAGTGAAATTAAAATGGTTTGAGCTTGATTTAAAAAGACTCGAGCATCACACAGTATGCATCATAGTCAGCAATGATGTTTCTAAACAAATGAACTGTCAGTAGATATTGAATCAGTCAGCCTTATAGAGATTATTAAACATAATAAATATATAAATGGTATTGATTTGCTTGATTTGCTTGCTTTGGTACATTGAGGTGACAGTAAGAGATGCTGACTTAACAGCTACAGTGCAATTTAGATGGAAAATTTAGTTAGCTTTGCTGTTTAAGCAGAGCCAAGATTGTAGCACAGGTAAAGCTACCATGCTTCACATCTATGCATCTAATATGGTACTGCTGTCTTGTCTAGTTATTGTACAATATTGTGTATTTATTGTTCTGAATACATATTATCTTTTGTAGTTATTGTAGATATTGCAATCCTCTTACACCGTCACATACACTCACCGGCCACTTTAATAGGAACTTGTTCTTGATTGTAAGATTCCTGTTTTTAGCTGGCAGGAGTGGAACCCAATGTGGTCTTCTGCTGTTGCATGCTGAGATGCTTTTCTGCTCACCATGGTTGTAAAGAGTTGCTATGAGTTACTATATCCTTCCTGGTAGCTTGAACCAATCTGGCCATTTTCTTTTGACCTCTCTTATCAACAAGACATTTCCACCTACAGAACTGTTGCTCACTCTTTTTTTTTCGCCACTCTGTGTAAACTCTAGAGACTGTTGTGTATGAAAACCCCAGGAGATCAGCAGTTTCTGAAATACTCAAACCACTCCATCTGGCACCAACACCCATGCAACAGTGAAAGTCACAGAGATCACAAGAATTTTTCCATTCTGATGTTTGAAGAGAACATTAATGGAAGCTCTTGATTTGCATTATTTTATGCATTGTGCTGCTGTCAAGGGATTGGCTGATTAAATAACTGCAGAAAACAGCAGGTGGATGGGTATTCCTAATAAAGTGGTCAGTGAGTGGATTTGCATTTTATATAGTCCTATGGCCTGCGAGCTGGCCTAGTGGCTAGTTTGTCCGCCTCTCGACAGGGAGATTGCAAGTTCTACTCGCAGTCGGGTCATACCAAAGAACATCATAAAAATGTTCCCTACTGCCATCTGGTGAGGTGCTGCAGTAGAGATGTGAGTTGGGAGTAAAGCTCTTGTGGTTACCAGAGGACTAGCCCACCTATTGTAACCCTAGCTATGTAATAGGCGAGAGGCTGAGGGCTATGGAGATCGGCGCCGCCCAACGTGCCTCAAAAGACTGGTTAGTACTGGGATGGGAAACTGCCTGGGAATACCCTGGTGACCTTGACCCTCATGGCCAACTGGGGCCTTTCTGTGTGGAGTTTGCATGTTCTCCCTGTGCCTACGTAGGTTTCCTCCAGATACTCTGGTTTCTTCCAACAGTCCAAAGACTCTAAATTGCTCATAGGTGAGAGTGTGAATGTTGTTCATCTCTGTGTTGTGCTAGCCCTGTGGTAGACTGGTGATCTGCCCAGGGTATAGCCTGCCTCTCAGCTTGGATTGGCTCCATAATTAGTGGATAAATAATGGATGGAGAGCAGCACTTTGTGATAAGTGCTGTATTTCTAGCAAAACAACAACCAAAAGCAACTGCATTACTGATACATCATTATATTACTTTAATGGCATTTAGCAGACACACTTATCCCAAACAACATACCCAGAGTAGTCCTGGGTTAGATGCCTTGCTCAACAGCATTTCTGTCTTTCCTGCTGGTTGAGAGAATTGAACCAGCAACCTTCTGGGCCCAAAGCTGCTTGTCTAACTATTACACCACAGCTCTCCCAACAGCAAAAGCTATTAACCAGAAAATGTAATATTTCACCTAAGTGAACAAAAAGCAGTTTCCCTCTCTGAAGCTGTGGCTCTGAAAAAACATACAGCATCTAGTCAGTTTAGTATAATATATAGATTTAGGCACTGCCTAAAAGTGGAGCTCCCATCTGTTTCTGGGTTGTAGAATTTTCTTATATCATAGCCAGTCTCTTTTGTTTTATTTCTTTACTGGCTAGCACTGGCCACTAGGCGGTGTGTATGACTGGTAATTACTAACACTGGCCACGAGGCGGTGTGTATGACTGGTAATTACTAACACTGGCCACTAGGCGGAGTGTATGACTGGTGGTACGCGTACACATACACAGACAAACCACAAAAAATCGACTCAATGGGTTTACCATTTTTTCTTAGGTATGGTGCTCCGCTGGAGCTCCGCTATTATCCTCGGTAAAATCGATGGGTGTGGGTGAAGGCAGTGGGTAAAAATCCTCCATGGTTAAAAGCCATTATTGTATTTAGCTACTTAGTAATTTAGTTAGTAAACTACTGTTTTGTTTGTTTAGCTTGGACAGGAGGGTTTGGTGCATGTTGAATGCTATCTGCTGTTTTAGAAACCAATCAAGCACTCCACCAAAAGCATACCACCATTCTGACTTCCTATTTTAAAAGGAAATACATCATCATATTGAATCACAGATTTCAAGCTATTTCATGGGGAGAAAGGTCTTGAATCTTTCAGAAGCTGCTGGGGACACACTCAAATTCGCTGCCATATTAAGGGGTAACGATACAATGATTTGGATAATCTCATCTCGGCTCATTATCTCTAGCCGCTTTATCCTGTCCTATAGTGTCGCAGGCAAGCTGGAGCCTATCCCAGCTGACTATGGGCAAAAGGCGGGGTACACCCTGGACAAGTCGCCAGGTCATCACAGGGCTGACACAGACACAGACAACCATTCACACCTACAGTCAATTTAGAGCCACCAGTTAACCTAACCTGCATGTCTTTGGACTGTGGGGGAAACCGGAGCACCCGGAGGAAACCCACATGGACACGGGGAGAACATGCAAACTCTGCACAGAAAGGCCCTCGCCAGCTGCTGGGCTCAAACCCAGGACCTTCTTGCTGTGAGGTGACAATGCTAACCACTACACCACCGTGCTGTCCGTTCTAAACTAATGTCTAAATAATTTTGAACCCAGCATCTATAACATAGAAGCTGCAGAATTTGTGATGAAGTTGGTCCTGCTTAAGAGTCATTCACAAATTCAGTCATGTGGATACTCGCACCAAAAGATGAGTGCAAATGTGTTTAGGAATTGGATTCCAAATGATCAAATTATACATTTTTAAAACAATTCATCCATAACCATATATGAATAAAGAATCCACTTAAATCAGAACATCTTACTTCGCCACAAGAACCCACTTTGCTGCAGTGCTATCAACTCCTGAGAGCAAATATTATTCTTCTTTCTTCACAGGAGGAAACAGCACTGGATCAAACCAATTTGACTTTATTCACCCAGGAGCAGAAAGTGACTCAATATAAGGTTCAATAGAACTTTAAATCTGTAATTGCACCTAAATTGTGATGAATTAGACAATTTTGGAGTGGATTTGGGGCTTGCTGATGGGAATGAGTTATTGAACTACAACTGAAATAACACATTTTATTGACTGAGTTATTGAACTACAGCTAAAATAATACATTTTGCCTTTCATAGTGTGAGACCAATGTTTGTGCCACATTGCATATAATTAATGACGGCTAATAAACCTGTCTGCTTTAGCAGTGTTTTGTTGTTGTTGCTGTTGTTGTTTATGTTATTAACTTGACTAGTGTTTCAAATTTAAAAAAAAAATGTCATCTTTACAGTGACCGAAGAGGGAAAATTGACAAAATGGTAACGCAAGAATAATAATCTATTAACCTACAATAAACTTGGATCCCTAATGAGCCAGCCATAAACAGCAATGGCAAGCAAAATTTTATTTTTTAGGTACAATTCTACAATATCCAGGTGAGATTAGCCACTGAAGGAAGTGTGCTAAGTAGATATAAGGAGCTTTGCAGCTTCATGTCAACCAGGACCCCATTTATTCAAATTTTGGAGGATTTCCAACACCAAACACTATCAACCCATGCAACAAATTGGCAATAATTTGCCAACAGAGTGAAAGTGAAATGTATATACACAAATCCATTTAAACTATTAGAAATAAGCATACTACTAATCAAGGGTTCACCAAATACTGTTAATTTCTTCCATTGAAGCTCTGATTATTTTGGTACTAAGCTGACATTCATCCATCCATCCATTATCTGTAGCCACTTATCCTGTTCTACAGGGTCGCAGAACCTGACATTCATAATAAGTGAAGTTCTAGAATTTTGTTTCTGATTTGTGAACTTAGCAGTCAAAGCACAATGTGTTGTTGCTACATCCATCATCTTCTTCTTTTCCCCATAGCCAGCAAAGGCTGTAAGAGCACCACTGATGACATTTTAACAATCCATTATTGGTATGTCTAGGGCATTTAAACTTGGCAGAGTCTATCCCTTTCCAAGCTTGCTCAATGGACAAGCCAGTAGCCAGTTAGCCTAACTGCATGTCTACAGACCGTGGGGAAAACTGGAGCACCCAGAGGAAACCCATGCAGATACAGGGAGAACATACAAACTCCACACAGAAAGGCCATGAGATTCTAACCTGGAACCTTCTTGCTGTGAGGCAACAGTGCTAACCACTGCACCACCTCTACATACAGCTATCCATCCATTATCCATAACCGCTTATCCTGTGCAGGGTCACAGGCAAGCTGGAGCCTATCCCAGCTGACTATAGGCAAGAGGCAGAATCTCTGGATTCTGGGTTATTCTGTACAGTGATGAATCTTGGAATTCAGGGTACAACATGGCAATGGTTTGCTTCCTACCTGGAGGCATTGTTGTATCAAGTGATGTAGAGGAGATCCACATCTGCTCTGTGCAGACTCTCCACTTGCATTGTACAAGGCTCAGTGCTTGGTCTTCTTCTGTTCCCCTCTATACTTGTTGAGATCATATCCTCACATAAGTTTTCATAACACTGCTATGTGGATGACACTCAAACTATCCTCTCCTTTCCTCCCTTAGACACTCGTGTCGGTTTGGATCTCCTCATGGATCATCAAGATGGTCATCAACTGAAACATCTCATCTCATTATCTCTAGCCGCTTTATCCTGTTCTACAGGGTCGCAGGCAAGCTGGAGCCTATCCCAGCTGACTACGGGTGAAAGGCGGGGTACACCCTGGACAAGTCGCCAGGTCATCACAGCACTGACACAGACAACCAGTCACACTCACACCTATGGTCAATTTAGAGTCACCAGTTAACCTAACCTGCATGTCTTTGGACTGTGGGGGAAACCGGAGCACCCGGAGGAAACCCACACAGACATGAGGAGAACATGCAAACTCCGCACAGAAAGACCCTTGCTGGCCACGGGGCTCAAACCCGGACCTTCTTGCTGTGAGGCGACAGCGCTAACCGCTACACCACCGTGCCGCCCCAACTGAAACATAATTCCAGCAAAACTAAACTGTTGTTCATTCCACTAGATACATTGCAAAATCAGGATCTTTTGTCACATTGCTAAAGTGACACAATCATACCAATTTCTCTTTTACAACATCAAAAGGATTCATTAATTTATCTCCACACAGCACAAGCCACTAAGGTGCTTGATCCGCCCCTTTTCATTTAAAGACTGGACTCCTGCAACTTAATCCTGGCAGGTCTGCTTCTACATGTCAGTTGACCTCTGCAACTGACCCAGAATGCAGCTAAACAATTTGTTTTCAACTTTCCCAATATTTAAAATACCAATGCTTGCTTACAGAGCCAAAAATGGGCCAGCTACTTTCAAGCAATTATGACACTATGCACTGCACCACACTCCTTCCAGCACTTCTCAGGGTACAAAGAAGGCATGCATCAAGGTGTTTTCCTTTCTGGTGCCAAGAACTTGAATTGGCATTTAGAATGAGTGTCTGGAATGAATGCCTAGGATACTGTGTGTTTTAATACTGAGTAGAAGTCTTTAAATATGTTATTTATGATTCATAGATCACAGAGAAATAGTGGAAATGGAGAGTAAAATTATTTTGGGAAAGAACAAGATTGTTCATTCTTGTTAGAATGAGGACTCTGGGGAGTTTTATGGGCCATTTGCTGCAGTCATTTCTGAACCCATAGTGAGGGTCAGAGAGCAATATAAGCAATTCCCTATTCAAATGCCAAAGAGACCACCAAGAGTAAACACCAGGGACATTTAAACAAAGCATTGGAATGCCAAGGAAAAATTAATGGAAGATGGAAGGAATTAGACACAAAAAAATTGCCAAGTGAAATTCATTATTATTATGCTTTCTAGTGTTGTGTATTTAATCCACTAACCCAAGAGTATCCATCCATCCATTATCTGTAGCCGCTTATCCTGTGCAGGATTGCAGGCAAACTGGAGCCTATCCCAGCTGACTATGGGCAAGAGGTGGGGTACACCCTGGACAAGTCGCCAGGTCATCGCAGGGCTGACACACAGAGACAAACAACCATTCACACTCACATTCACACCTACAGTCAATTTAGAGCCACCATTTAGCCTAACCCGCATGTCTTTGGACTGCAGGAGAAACTGGAGCACCCAGAGGAAACCCACACAGACATGGAGAGAACATGCAAACTCCACACAGAAAGGCCCCCATCAGCCACTGGGTTCGAACCCAGGACCTTCTTGCTGTGAGGCGACAGTGTTAACCACTACATCACTGTGCCGCCCCACCCAAGAGTAATATTGATATTTTTGTTAATTGGTTCAAATATACAGAAAACATTGAATTTCTGCAGCACTACAGCTTTTTCCATTGGCTAAGTTTGTATCTCAAATAAATAAAGTTCCATGTAATCCCAAATGCAGCATGTTAGACTGACTTCCTGCATTGGGCTGATTCAGGGGTGAATTGCCTTCTCATTGCAATTGAGCCACACTAGAGTTCACTTGGAAGCAGACTGAGACCACCTCATCCAGAAATTCCTGAGTGCAGTTGCTGTTTTCTGCACCAGTGAACCAGAGCAAACAGACTAAACACTGAATATGTGAAGGTGCCCTAAGAGTGTGTCTTATTTCTGTATTTGTGCTTCCTCGTTTCCTTTCCTTGCTTCTTGCATCCTATGTCCTAATCCCTCTGGGTGGAATCAATTTCTGGGTCACGGGCTGAAGGAGAAAGGCTAAAGAAGTCCAAAAGTCATCAATTAAAATACTGGGAAGCACTTTGACTGATGAACAAACAGGAAGTGGTAATAGCAGAAATAGTAATTTATGCTTTGTGCTTTGTAGACTTGTGGAAATAATATTTTGGTGTTGTCTGTTTAAAAATTCAAAAAAGTGTTTACTGTTTAATCTATTTTAAATGTGCAATTCATATTATCTTCATTTCACTAATGATGAATATAAATAGCATTTGTAGTTACTAGCCACTTGTTTCCACCAAAATCTTTAAAAATATATTTTTTTTAGTTTACAATAACACATGATTAGATGATATTCATTTGTGAAAAATCATTATGAAAGAACCACATTATGCATTACCAGGTTTGAGAGTTTTACCAGTTTTGATTTTTAATTGTTAAGACATTAACTATGAATCACACAAATGTTTGAAACATTGCTGCAGATGCTCTGATGTGTGAATATTGGCTGTGTTAATTATGATCACTTGTTCTATCTGCTCTGGCTCCCTTACAAAAGAGATTGTATTCTCAATGTTGGCAGAAGTGCAATTAGGTAGGGAACAGATCGATTGAACAGGACATCTAAAGGAATGACAGAGCGTTTGTTCTCCGCTGCTTGATTTATGCATTTCCGTATCTTGGCATGCTTCAGCTGAAACCGTCACGCTACAACGAATCCCATCTTTTTTAGCATCTCATTACTGCAGCACCACGAACAGAAGGAGCCATCACTGTTTAATAAAAACCAAGACAAATGAATCCATCTTAGCATGTAACACACTGCACAATGGCTTCACTTTACCAAACACTGCTCTCAGGTTCTGGAGAAAGGAAATTAGTGTGGAGTGTGAATGAAACAGATCCCTCCATATAAACACGGCTATCCTGCCGGCACATTGTTAGTTAGGATGTGCAATGAAGTCATCATGATACTTCAGAATGGTTTCTCTCCCTTTTCTTCCACTCTGATTGAGACAGATTGATAAAATCAGACAGGCGAGAGGGTGCAGCACGCGATACTGAGATGGACGAGACAAAATGGATGCGTGGATCAGAATAATCGTAATAAGGAAAGAAGAGATAAGCTGGAAATTGTAAGGCTGACAGAAAAACTGATACCACTGCGGAGACACAACAGACACAGTCAGACAGATAATGCTATGAAGCACTGAGGAGCCATTTTTTAAACTAACTTTAACAAAACTGAGAAGTTGTACTTCTGCATTATAACCTGATTCACATTGCTGGTTATATTTTACACTTGGGGTATTTTTGTGGGCATCTAAAAATGTTGAAAATAATAATAACAATAATAATAGAGTGAAAGTTGTTTAATTTTTTGAACAGGGGAAGCCATGGCCTAAAGGTTAGAAAAGCAGCTTTGGACTAAAGGGTCACTGGTTTGATACCCTGGCCTGGCAGTAAAATCCATGACTGAAGTGCTCTTGAGCAAGGCACCTACCCCAAACTACTTAGTACCAGACCCTGGGTATGTGTGTGTCCTCATTGTATGTCTCTCTGGATAAGTGCACCATGACTTGGCCTAGTGGTTAGTGTGTCTGCCTCTCAACCAGAAGATTGTGAGTTCTACTTGTGGTCAGGTCATACCAAACACCATCATAAAAATGATACCTACTGCTATCTGGCAAGGCATACTGCAATACAGATGTGAGTGGTGAGTCAAACTCTTGTGGTTACCAGAGGACCAGCTGCTCACTGTAACCCCAGCTGTATGTAGGTGAGAGGCTGAGGGCTATAGAAGTGGAGTTTGGCACTGCCCAATGTGCCTTAAGGACCTGGTTAGTACTGGGATGGGCGATTGCCTGGGAAGACCAGGTCCTGGCACAGGAGAGACTAAATAAGAGCATCTACTAAATGTCTGTAATGTAATGTTTTAAATAAAAATGTTCCTAATTATGACATGGACAATATTGAAACTCAGGGAATTCAGCAATAGAGCCCCTTGAAATACTTCAACAAGCCTATGGCAATGAAGCAATGAGCCAAGTAAGGTGTTTTGAGTGGTATTCATTCTTCAGGACAGATAGACAGATTTACTTTATTGATCCCAAGCTGCGAAATTGTTTAGAGGAGCAGAAGTCAGGGTGATCCAACAATCCTCATGGACAATGCACTCAATTTATTAGACATTTTCAAGGATTGTAGTCATGAAGCATTTTAAGGGTCTCCTTTGCTGATTTTCCAAGTTTGACACAGAATTAGATGTTTCCTCTCTGCTCAAGTTTTAGGTCCATAGCAAAATCATAACTGTACATGTGAGAAAGCCATGGCTTAATGGTTAGAGTAGAAGCTTTGAAACCAAAAGGTTGCTGGTTTGTTTCCCTGGACCAGCAAGAATGGCTGAAGTGCCCTTGAACAAGGCACTTAACCCCCAACTGCTACTCTGGGTACATTGTCAGTTTCCGGTTGAGAGTACGTCGTGCGCATTCTGGCTGCCGCTTCTCACCGGAGCTTTTATTTTATTTTCTCTCCTTTTTTTAAATTTTCTTTTTTTTTCTTTTTTCTGTGTTTGATGTTTGTTTGAGTGTTTTTGTCCGCTGGTTGTGGTGTAGCTCCGGACCCAGTTTTGGGCGTCGGTTCCCTCCAGGCCTTGGTTCGCTGTGGGTGATGCCTGTACTCCCAGCTATGGACTGCAGTGAGCTCGTTGCTCATTTTAACATCGTGGTTGTCCAGCGCTCTGTGCTTTAATGCTTGGCGTGATGTTCCGAGCGATGTTGCTCGGTGGCATCGCGGCAGCTGTGCAGGCAGTTTGGGACATGCCAGCGCTCTGCATGGCGGTGCTTCTGTGCTTGCTTTGTGGATCCATGGCATGGTGTTCGAGCGATGTTGCTGGCGGTGTCACGGCAGCTGTGCTGGAGATGTGGGACTTGTTTTCATGTGCCTTTTGGTGGGACTGTGGCTACTACACCACTGGAATGATATCCTGACCTCTATTTGGTGGACTTTTTTTTCTACTTATTATTGCAAAGCGACCTTGGGTTTTGAGAAAGGCGCTATATAAATTGAACATATTATTATTATTATTATTATTATTATTGTACATCACTCTGGATAAGAGCATCTGCTAAATGCCAGTAATGTAATGTACATTGTCACAAAAACACACACAGGTCCCAATGTTGACAGCATGATGTCATGTGGCACACTGATACATAAAAGTTATTGCCATTCTGTTATAGAAGTCTGTACCTCAAAAGTAGCCAAAATATTACATTAAAAAAAAGTTTTATTGAATACAACAACACAAGCACTGAGTGATACCCAGATATACACTGACCTCTGAACTTCTGTTATTAGTTTTTATGTTCTGTCCCTCTTTGGGAGACCCACTCTAGGACCACCTCAAAACAAAATGCTGGCTCCTCTTTAAATAATTGTAAAATGACTTTCTTTGTTTAAAACACAGACTTCTGATTGGCTGCCCAACGTGGGACTTCTCATTGGCTAAAACATACTTTCCACTATTTTTTTTTTCAAAAGATGACAGACCTACTCATATTTCTTACCATTTGGCATTTTAAGGGTTTTACTACTTAAAGGAATACTCCGGAGTGAAATGCTTTTTAGGTCTATTTTCGCATTATTGGGAGTGCATATTGAGTTGCTAGCACAATCACATCAATCGGATGTGTTTTGAGAAAATTCATTTTTTGTGATTTCAACCGGAAAGTGCTAACACGGCAGTGCGCAGGCCATGTCTTTTTGCTGATACAAAACGCTAGTTTTAAAACCATTGCAAAGCTCAAAACAACATGACAGTTCTGTGGAAGTGAGTAGAGGGTTCCTACAAACAAAACGAAGTGTCCCTAGCTCTGCAAGCACACGGACAGAGTGTGTAGAAGAGTAAATACAAAGCCAGTGACCTTACCTGAAGTCGGTCTTCCTCAGATGCCATCTTCAGGGGACAGTCCATAAAAGTCGAGTGCAGAGCCCATCCCACTGGAAATGCACAATTGTGGTATGTTGTGCATTTCAGATCAGATCATCCTTTGCACAATCTTTCCATCGCTTCTTTGGTCTTCCTCTAGATCTTTTACCTTTGGCTAGTTCTCCAAACAAAAGCTGTTTAGAGATCCTGTTACTATCCATCTGGCAGACATGACCAAGCCAAAATAATTGGTTTGACCTGATGATTGCCTCGATGGTGTTACAATTGGCCCTCCTTAGCACTTCTGCATTTGTGATGTGCTGCCACCATCTGATCTTGAGGATGCAGTGCAGTGAACTTTGATGAAAACATTCTAGCAAGTGGACTTGGCGAGCTAGTGTGGGCCATGTATCACTTCCATAGAGTAGCATTGGTAGGATAATAGCCTTGTAGACTGCAAGTTTGGTGCTTATTGATATCCCTTTCCTATCAAAGCAACTAGCTGCCAATGAGCGGAAGGAGCCAGCTGCTCTGCTGATCCTCTTTTTTATCTCAGGCTCGAGATTTCCATCAGCGGTCAGATTGCCACCAAGGTAGGTGAATTTGTGTGCTTTCTTTAGTGTAAAGTCATCAATGGTGGTAGCAGGTGGATCTAGACAGTTAACATGCATGACTTCAGTTTTTGGCTTGCTGCTTGTCAGCCCAAAGTCTTTGTAAGTCTTATTGAGCACATTTATACCATCTTGCAGTGACCTGTGGTTGTTGGTACCAAGCGCTGCATCATCAGCATAGAGAAAGTCACTCAGCTGTGTTACTTTTGCAGACTTGGTCTTTAGTCTACGAAGGTTAAATAGCTTGCCATCTTGTTTGTGGCGGATGTTGATGCCAAAGTCGGGCATTGACTGGTGTGCCTTTCTCAATATGTAAGAAAAAAAGAGAATGAATAGGGCCGGTGCCATGACACAGCCTTGTCAAAGGCCGGATGAAACTATGAATTCCTTGGAAAGCTCTCCTGCAACAGATATTTTGGCTTGCATCACCTTGTGGAAGCTCTTGATGATGTTCACTATCTTTGGTGGTATCCCAATCTTGAGCAGAAGGTTCCACATGAAAGGCCTGTTGATGGAATTGAAGGCTTTCACAAGATCTACAAATATTACATGGAGCTCCTGGTGTTGCTCATGGCACTTCTCAGTAAGCTGTCTCATGGCGAACATTATGTCGTTGGTGGACCTACCAGCTCTGAAGCTGCACTGTGCCTCTGGATAGTGTTTTTCAATGCATGGCCATATCTGGTTAAGAATGACTTTGGCATAGAGTTTTCCTATGATGGAGAGCAGAGTAATCCCCCTGTAATTGCCACATGTGAAGCGGCAGTTCTTTTTGAACAGATTAACAATGATGCCGTCTTTGAATTCCTGTGGCACCCTTTCTTCTTGCCAAATACTTAGAAGGAGCTTATGAAGCTGGGTCAATAGAGGACATCCGCCAGCCGGGTCAATAGAGGACGTCCTCCAGCCTTGAGCACTTCAGAAGGTATACCATCTGGTCCAGGAGCTTTATCATTGGCAAGTTGTTTCAAGGCCTTCTCAATTTCAGCCTCTGTAGGTGGTACAGCAAGCTCAGTCTGCTCTTCCTCCTGCTGAATGTCATCAAGAACTGCCATGTTTACTGTGCTTGGTTAGTTTAGCAAAGTAGAACCCCCCTTGACATTATACCCGCTGCTCTTGACCCTAACCTGGATGTCCCAAGGGAGTTTCTTGTTGATGTCGTGTCTTGCTATAAAGCCTTGCGTCAAGTTAAGAACAATAAGTCGCCTGGGCCCTCAGTGGTGCCCAACAAGATCTGGAAAGAGTTTGCTTGTGAAATTGCCCCTATAGTTACAGATATTTATAATGCTTCACTTAAGCAAGGGTTCATCCCTATCCAGATCAAGGAATCTATAGTTACACCTTTGTCCAAATGTTCTCCACCTAAGTGTATTAAAAACGATTTAAGGCCAATTACCTTGACCTCCCAAATAGCAAAAATACTAGAGGGTTTTACTTTAGAGTCACTTTTTAGACAGGTCTCCAATAAAATTGATCTAAAGCAGTTTGCACTACCAGGTAGATCAACCACGCATGCGCTTGTATATTTGCTACATTGTATTCTCGAGGCTCTGGACAGTGGTCATTGCTATGCGCATATACTGTTTACTGATTTTAGTAAAGGATTTGATCTGGTGGATCATTCTGTTTTAGTATCTGAGCTTCACAATTTGGGAGTACATGAGATCTTAATTAGATGGATCGGGGCCTTTCTGACTGAAAGGTCTCAGCAGGTCAAAATTGGTAACACTCTATCGAGTTGTGTTGTCCCAAGGGGAGGTATTCCTCAGGGGACAAAGCTGGCTCCCCTGTTGTTTGCAGTCCTAGTTAATAATCTGGTTAGTGACTGGAAAACAAGGGTAAAATATGTAGATGACTGTGGCAGTTCGTAGGAGGGGGAGGAGCACAGAAAGACGGCAGGCCAGAATAAAGTTCCATAATGCTCTTTTATTTGTTCTTTTCAGACACAAATCTCTCCAGTCACACCACACACACCAGTTGACTGGTTCCAGAGAGAGCTGCCTTCCTCTGCTCTCTCTCTCTTTATATAGGGCGCGGTCACTGGGAAGACACACAAACACAGGTTAATTGACATCAGGTGTAGTGATTTTGCCACTTACCTTCCCTGACTCCGCCCTCCTGTCACAGACTGATGCTTGGCCACGCCCCCGCTGCCACATACCCCCACCGCCCGACTCAGGCCGGGCAGCCGTCCGGCCTGCAGCCGACTCCCCCCCCCCCCCCTTGACGGGAGAGAAAGTCCGCCACAACCATCTGCGCCCCCGGCCTGTGGATCACCTTGAAATTAAAGGGTTGGAGTGCCAGATACCAACGGGTGATCCGCGCGTTGGCATCCTTCATGCGGTGGAGCCACTGGAGGGGCGCGTGGTCCGAACAGAGGGTGAAAGGGCGTCCCAGCAGGTAGTAGCGGAGGGCAAGGACCACCCACTTGATCGCGAGGCACTCCTTCTCTATCGTGCTGTAGCGCCCCTCGCGTACCGACAGCTTTCTGCTGATGTACAGCACGGGACGATCCTCCCCCTCCACCTCCTGGGACAACACGGCCCCCAGCCCTCTATCCGACGCATCCGTCTGTAACATAAAAGGGAGAGAAAAGTCAGGGGAGTGTAATAGTGGCCCCCCGCACAGTGCAGCCTTTACCTCAGAGAAAGCCCGCTGGCATTGCTCCGTCCACTGGACCGGATCTGGTGCCCCCTTTTTAGTCAGATCAGTCAGCGGGCTGGTGACGTCCGAATAGTTAGGTATAAACCTACGATAGGAGCCAGCCAGCCCCAGGAACTGTCTCACCCCCTTTTTGGTCTTGGGCCTCGGGCAGGCCGCAATTGCTGCTGTCTTGTTAATTTGGGGACGCACCTGCCCATTGCCCAAGTGGAAGCCCAGATACCGTACTTCCACCCGCCCAATCGCACACTTCTTTGGGTTGGCTGTGAGACCCGCTCGCCTCAGCGACTTAAAGACGGCCCTCAGGTGTTGTAAGTGCCGCTGCCAGTCATTACTATAAATAATGATATCGTCGAGGTATGCGGCTGCATAAGTGGCGTGGGGGCGGAGGACCCTGTCCATCAGCCGCTGAAATGTAGCGGGTGCCCCAAACAGCCCAAAAGGAAGTGTGACAAACTGGTGTAAGCCGAACGGTGTGGAAAAGGCCGTTTTTTCTCGGGATAATGGAGTCAAGGGGATCTGCCAATAACCCTTTGTCAAATCCAGTGTCGAGTAAAAGCGAGCCGTGCCTAGCCGATCGAGCAACTCGTCAATACGAGGCATTGGGTACGCGTCGAATTTAGACACCGCGTTGACTTTTCGGTAGTCCACACAGAACCGGACCGACCCATCGGCCTTGGGAACCAAGACCACTGGGCTGCTCCAGTCACTGTGGGACTCCTCGACGATGCCCATCTCGAGCATGGCCTCGAGTTCTTCCCGAACCACTTTTTTCTTGTGTTCGGGCAGCCTGTAAGGGCGGCTACGCACTACCACCCCCGGGGGCGTCTCAATGTGGTGCTCTATGAGGTCGGTGCGGCCGGGCAGAGGCGAGAACACGTCCGAAAACTCGGTCTGCAACTGGGCGACCTCCGCAAGTTGGGTCGGGGAGAGGTGGTCTCCACAGGGGACCGGAGAGGTATGCGATGCCAATGTGCCCTTTTGAACCTCCGGCCCCAGCTCCGCCTTCTCCGGAACCACCGACACCAACGCTACGGGGACCTCCTCGTTCCAGAGTTTGAGTAGATTGAGGTGGTAAATCTGTAGTGCCCCACCTCTGTCCGTTCGCCTCACCTCATAGTCGACGTCCCTGACTCGCCGTGTGACCTCAAAGGGTCCTTGCCACCTGGCGATCAATTTGGAGCTCGATGTGGGCAACAGTACGAGTACTTTATCTCCCGGTGCGAACTCCCTAAGGCGCGTACCCCTGTCATACAGGCGGGTTTGCCATTCTTGGGCCTGCCGCAAATTCTCCTGGGTTAGGTGTGTGAGCGTGTGGAGTTTTGCGTGCAGGTCAATAACGTATTGAATTTCATTTTTACTGGGTGAAGGTCCCTCCTCCCAATTTTCTCGCAGCACGTCTAAAATGCCGCGCGGCTTACGCCCGTATAACAATTCAAACGGGGAGAACCCCGTGGAGGCTTGGGGGACCTCTCACACTGCAAATAACATGGGTTCGAGCCATTTATCCCAGTTACGTGCGTCCTCACTTACGATTTTTTAAATTATATTCTTGAGGGTGCGATTGAACCGTTCAACTAAACCGTCCGTTTGTGGGTGATACACGCTGGTGCGGACCGGCTTAATACCTAATAGCCTATACAGTTCGCTCAGTGTTCGTGACATAAACGAGGTGCCTTGGTCCGTCAGAATCTCTTTCGGGATTCCAACTCGGGAGATGATGCGGAAGAGTGCCTCCGCAATACTGCGTGCTGAGATATTGCGAAGAGGCACCGCTTCCGGGTATCGCGTTGCTTAGTCCACCAGAACTAATATAAAGCGGTACCCTCGTGTTGACCGATCTAATGGCCCGACGAGATCCATCCCAACCCTTTCGAACGGGGTCTCGATTAATGGTAGGGGGCGCAAAGGCGCTTTTGGAATGGCCGCTGGATTTACTAACTGGCATTCGCGGCACGCCGTACACCACCTACGGACATCGCCGCGAATCCCCGGCCAATAGAATCGGGCCATTATTCGGGCTAGTGTCTTATCCTGCCCTAAGTGTCCAGCCATGGGATTAAAGTGAGCCGCCTGGAATACCAATTCCCGGCGGCTTTTTGGAATCAAAAGCTGGGTGATGTGCTCTTTCGTCTGAGTGTCCTGCGTCACTCGGTATAATCTATCTCTCATAATAGAAAAATAGGGGAAGGACGGGGTGGCTTTCGGCGGGAGCGTTTGACCATCGATTACTCTCACTTGGTCAAACGCATGCCGCAGAGTCTCATCTCGCGACTGCTCTAACGGGAAATCTGCAAGGGATTCCCCGAGAGAGGGAGGAGGAGCCTGTGGCTCCTCACTCTGACGCGAAGATGACGTGGACGGCTCTGCGACAGCTGCCCCCGCCAAAGCAACACCGGGACCTCCCCCTGCTGACCTATGGCAGGACCCACTCTTCACTAGATGACTCATCAACTCCCCGAATCCCGGCCAATCAGTCCCCAAAATTATCGAGTGGGTGAGGCGAGGATTAACCGCCGCCTTTACTATAAATTTTTCCCCTCGGAACAAAATGTGGACCGACACCAACGGGTAGCTGTGAACATCCCTGTGCACACACAACACCTTCACCCCCTGTGCTCCCCCCAATGCCTCGTCTTGCACCAGGCTTTGGTGGATTGAGGTCTGATTACAACCGGAATCCACCAATGCCTGATATGTATCCCCTTGGATACTCACCGGTATGCGATACGCTCCGGCCCGATCGAGGGCAGCTCCTGGCGCGTCGGGGATCCGAACCACCGCGCCCACTTCCATTCCCGAACACTGCTGTTGGAGGGGGCCCGGCTCCCCGCAGCGCCAGAAAACCAGCCCGGGCTTCCTCTCTGCACTGGCACCCCGGGGCTCACTCACCTGAGGGGGGGAAGAGACAGACACAGAAGGGAAAAACGGGAGGACACTGCAGGTGCGACGGGCTGGCTGGGGTGGGGCCAGCCCCCGCCTCCGTGGTGGGGGAACGGGGTGAGGACGAGGCACAGGAGGAGAGAGGGGGAGAGAGAGAGAGGAGAGGAGAGAAGAGGATGTTCGCTGTCCTGCCGTCGGAACAGCCGCCAAATGGTCCTCCGCCAACTCGATGGCCTGATCCAGCGACGCCGGGCGGTGGCACTGGACCCACTCCGCAGTTCCCTCTGGCAGGCGGCCGATGAACTGCTCCAGCACCACCTGATCGAGAATTCCCTCGGCGTCGCAGTTGTTGGCCCTCAACCACCGCCAGCAGGCGTCCCGGAGCTGCTGGCCAAACGTGAACGGCCGGCCGACTTCCTCCAGCAGCAGAGCGCGGAAGCGCTGTCATTGTTGTTTGGGGGTGCGCCCCACCCGCTGGAGGACGGCCCGGCGAAGGTCCGCGTAGGCCAGCCGGCAGTCAGCGGGGAGCTGTAGCGCGGCCAGCTGCGCCTCTCCTGTTAGCAGGGGGAGAAGGCGCACCGCGCGCTGCTCCATCGGCCACCCCGAGGTCTCCGCGACTTGCTCGAAGAGCGTGATGAATGCCTCGGGGTCGTCCTGCGGGCCCATCTTGGTTAGGATGGGGGGGGACGGGCCCGCGCTGGGAGCGCTGGTGGACCCCGCCGACGCGAGGAGGTGCCGGAATGCCTGACGATCTTCCTGCTGCGCCAGCACCAGGGCTTCGAACCGGCGCTCTTGCTCCTTCCGGAGGGTGATTAGCGCCTGGTGCTGGCTCTGCTGGGCTGTAGCGAGGGCGTGGACCAGGTCCGCGAAGGTGGAGGGCTCCATGGGGCTGTTCTTTTCCTGTGCTCTGTCCCGGGTTTCGGCACCACTGTGGCAGTTCGTAGGAGGGGGAGGAGCACAGAAAGACGGCAGGCCAGAATAAAGTTCCATAATGCTCTTTTATTCGTTCTTTTCAGACACAAATCTCTCCAATCACACCACACACACCAGTTGACTGGTTCCAGAGAGAGCTGCCTTCCTCTGCTGTCTCTCTCTTTATATAGGGCGCGGTCACTGGGAAGACACACAAACACAGGTTAATTGACATCAGGTGTAGTGATTTTGCCACTTACCTTCCCTGACTCCGCCCTCCTGTCACAGACTGATGCTTGGCCACGCCCCCGCTGCCACAATGACCTTTCCATATTTGAAATTATTCCTAGATGTTCGACCAGCTTGCTGCCCTTGGTTGCAAGGGATATCTGTACATATGCTTGTAGTCATGGAATGAGGTTGAACCCTACCAAATGTAAAGAACTGTGTATAGACTTTTTACAGTATAAGCCCTCTTATTTACCTCCCTTGCAAATGTCAGGTCAAGTTATTGAGCAAGTATCTTCTTATAAGTTGCTTGGTGTATACATTTCAGACAATTTGTCATGGTCTACCCACTGTGATTTTATTGTAAAGAGAGCTCGGAAACGCCTATATGCTTTGCACGTGTTGAAGAAATCTGGTGTTTCGTCATCTGACCTTATTCAAGTTTATTGTAGCCTAGTTAGGCCCATCCTAGAATATGCATCTCCTGTGTGGGCTGGGCGACCAGCTTGTCAAGGTCAGCTGGTGGAGGGTATTCAGAGGGCTGCACTTAAAATTATATTTCCCGAGCGATCATATGAGTCGGCACTCGCGGGTTGTGGTTTGTCTATGTTGGCAGCGCGCCATGATGGGGCTTGCAGGAAATTTATTGCTAACATCAGGGAGTCTGGTTTCCTAGCACACATGCTACCACAGGCCGTGAGGGTCGCTCATGGCTATGGTTTGAGGTCTGGCCTGTTCCGCGCTGACTATCGTGTAACAAGGACCGACCGACTTAGCAACTTTGTGACCTATAAGTTCAGTAGGGACTAAATATGTTTTTTGTGTGTGTTATTGTATTGTATTTGTATTTGGCCTCCCTTGTAATTTAGTGTTATCACTACCAAAGGGCTAAATAAACTGAATTGAATTGAACTGAATTGAATTGAAAATAGAAAAGTGTTCTTGCCAGTGTTCTAGTATGTCCTCATTTTCAGTGAGCCTGTTGCCTTCGGAGTAGTCAATAGGAGTGAGGCCTGGTGAGCGTCTTTGAGAGATCAGTTTCACTGCTTTAAAAAAAACCTTTGGAATCGTGTCTTTCGGCAAGTGCTTCAATTTCGCGTGCTTGGTCTAGCCACCACTGATTTTGCAGGTGGCGCAACTCTCTTTGGCAGGAGTTCCTTGCTGCTCTGTAGCGTTGGCGACTCTCTGGGGTGTCATTGTGGAGGAGCTGTTGGTGAGCTAGTTGTTTCTGCTTGAGAAGACTGGTGATAAAGATGTTATTCTCATCAAACCAATCTGAGTGTTTCCTCTTGACAAAACCAACTGTTTCTCTGGTGGAAACATAGAGAGCCTCATGGAGGCTCTTGCAGTGTTGATCTAGTGATTCCACGTTGAGATCCTTGATGTTTTCGGAGATCCTCTGTTCCAGTTGGTTGCTTAACTCAGGTAGTTTCAAATGGGCTACAATAAGGCGGCGTAGCCAAGATTTCTTTTTGCAGGATGGTATATGAAAACGTAGTTGTAACCATGCACAAACGAGCCTGTGGTCAGTCCAACAGTCTGCGCTGCAGTGGACACAGGAGTCAACAAGGTCTGACCTGAAGTGTTGGTGAATAATAATATAATCGATCGTGTGCCAGCATTTTGATCTGGGATGCATCCATGTGCCTTTGTGAATGTCAGGATGGGAGAACATTGTGTTTGAGATGGTGAGTCCAAACTGAGCACATAGTTCAAGCAACATGATTCCCTGGTTGTTTTCCTGATCAAGACCATGAGGGCTGGTGACATTTGGCCAGGTCTTGTGGTCACACCCAACTCTAGTGTTGAAATCACCAAGAAGAAAAAGACGATCGTTTCTGGGAACAGATGCAAGCACTTCAGTTAGCTGGTCATAGAAATGGGTCCTTTCCTCAATGGGTCTCTTGAAAGTAGGGGCGTAAACACTGATCACAGTGGCATGGCAGGTGTTATCTAGCTTTATGCACATCTTCATTATATGGGAGTTGATCCCCTTCCAGCTGACAACTACACTGTAAAAAAAGAATAGTTGAGAATACTTGAAATTTCAAGGCAACAGTCTGCATTAAGAATTTAATGTTTTGCCAATGATGTGCCCATGATAATCCAAACTATGATAAAACTGTTATCTTTATTAAGAATTCTTAATTAAGTCAATTTTCAATTCCTCATTCTGCCAACATAGATTCCTCTTTTTGCTGAACAGTGGCATTCACAGTAGTACAAAAAGGCAATTGAGGTTATCAGACTTTTTTGGGGGGCTTTTTTCACCTTTATTTGAATAGGATAGTGTAGAGACAGGAAATGAGCGGGAGAGAGGGACGGGGAAATGACCTCGGGTCGGAATCGAACCCGGGTCCCCGGATTTATGGTATGGCGCCTTAGCCACCTGAGCCATGACACCATACCCACGACGTCGGTTTTAAAAACTTTATTTCAATATTGAAGTTTTGTAATTGTGTAGAACAATGAAAAAAGGCATGTATAGTTTAATGATAAATTGTGATAACCTTGGGGGCGTCGTGGCTCAGGTGGATAAGGTGCCATACCATAAATCCGGGGACCCGGGTTCGGTTCTGACCCGAGGTCATTTCCCGATCCCTCCCCGTCTCTACGCTGTCCTATCCAAATAGAGGTGAAAAAAGCCCCCCAAAAATTGTGATAACCTCAATTGCCTTTTTGCACTACTGTGAATGCCACTGTTCAGCAAAAAGAGAAATCTATGTTGGCAGAATGAGGAATTGAAAATTGACTTAATTAAGAATTCTTAATAAAGATAGCAGTTTTATCATAGTTTGGATTATCATGGGCACATCGTTGGCAAAACATAAAATTCTTAATGCAGACGGTTGCCTTGAAATTTCAAGTATTCTCAACTATTTTTTTTTACAGTGTAGCGGATGCAGGTGGTTATTTAATGGTATTGCAACACCTTCTTGCTTTACTTGGTCACAGCTTCTGCCGGAGTGTATGAAGGTGTAACTGCCATCCATGAATTCCCCTTCCTCTGGGATACGGCATTCACTCAGGCAGGCAAGACCTATGTTAAGACATTTGAGCTCAGCTGATACTAAGGCAGATATGCGTTCAGGAGCTTGGCGCTTGCATGTTGTGGCATCTGAGAGAGTCCTTACATTCCAAGATGCTAATGTGATCTGCCTCATAAAAATGTTTGCAGGCACGTTTGGGCTTGTCGGAGCCATAGGGTCCTTGTGGCTTTGCCAGTGGCTCATCATTAGCGTGTTGCTGCTGCCCAGCCATGTGATGCAGGTAGTTAATAGTCTCTTGAGTAGGGTCTGTAGCAGGTATAAGGATCCATGACCAAGGGCTGCTAACCCCAGGCTGTGGGTGAGTAGGCTGCCCTCTTCCATACTCATGTCCTCCAATGGCATTGGCGTAATAGTGGACTTATGGGAGACGCATATCTGTCACGTCATATGCCAGTAGAGCGGTCAAAAAAAAAAAGACACCGGTCAGTGGGCTGACCCAAGCTGGGACTGAGCTGTAGATTTTCCTTGAGGTTTTCTCTTGAAGCCTTTCCCAGGCCAGAGTTCAGGCTGTATAATAATCATAACATTGGCTGGCTTTTTTGTGGTATATCAGATATATTCCATTCAGCTACTCATCTTCGACTCATTCAATGTCATGCTAGCTGAATGGAATATATCTGATATACCACTCAATGCCAGCCAATATTATTTAAATGTTCAACCAGTAATTTAGGAAAATGTAGACAGCTCATCTTTTTTTGAGTTAAAGCAAAACTTTTTTTTCCCCCTAGGACTTTGCTATTTTTATGCAGCAAATAATGCAGAATATATCAAACTGTACAATTAACATTCATAAACAACCTACAAGGCGAATCCATTTTCAGTGTTTTTTAGGTAAAACCTTTCGTGATGAAAGTAATCAATGCAATAAATGTACAAAATAGTACACCACTGATTTAAAATGCAAAGTTTTCCAATGGTCCATTAAAGCAGAAGAAAAAAAAATCCCAGCATAGTCATATTTGAAATATTTTCAGAAGAATTAGGTACATTTTAGTTGTTTTCTCAACTGTCTGCCTTGCTGTTTTTTTTCCCTCCAACTCCCTGACTATTGGACACTCCCACAGCAGTGATTAGAGTACACTGTATATTAATCAACTTGTCTATACAATCCTGCTTATTTATATGAACGAACACTAATGATCACTAAGACAATAATGCACATCCTTTTTAATCAATCGAATAAAATTAAGCATCTCAACACATCATCATCTTCATTTTGTACAGTGTTTGAAAATATGGTGTATGGGTTTTTCTCTCTCTCATCAGCTCAGTTGTGTTCTAAAATGATACTAAATGATGCATGTAATTATGCATTAAATATGCATTTTTATTCACCCTGATAGACGGAGACCATCTGGACACAGAAACGTTGGCTGATCCTGATGTCGAGGTTAAGGGTCTGTTTATTTATTTATTTGTTTCCCAGAATAAACTATTTTACCCATCTAAATTCAAATGGATTAAAGAACTAAATCAAGCATCATACTTGATTTTAGTGTAAATATAGAATATTTTAGAATTATTGATGGTATGTATGCTCTGTGGAAAATAGAGCTCATGTCCTTTTCATTAACATGAGCTACATGAAAAACTGAAAATTTTAAAAATGGAATGATTTGCCCACAGTAATGGGAAATGATTTAACCCTGGAGCTGGACTGTTCTCAGAAACCAATTGCTACATTTAAGGACTTTGGTGTAATTCTTGATTCCAACACAAGTAAAATTTCTAATTTCTAAAAGTTATTTTTTATCTGTGAAACAAAGGCGAAAATATAGCTGCAAGCGATGATGAAGGGCCCGAGCACCTCCAGTATACTAAATCTGGCATGAATCCAACAAAATGCCTGGGAGGAGAATGTCAAAATGGAACACGTGTCCAAATGCACAAAACCAAAACTAACTCACTTCCTGTTGAGTATGGCTAATACAATGTACATTACAATTTTGTTCATCTTGGGACACCATATACACCTACCATACTTGACATGGATACCAGGCAAAAGTTTCACTGACATGTAGGGGTGCTATGGAGTACCCCAGAAACACCTGGGGCCAAGCCTCTATCCAAGCCACCCTGAGTAGCAGTGGCCAGGACTGATGTGCGTGTACCAAATTTTGAGTTTTTGTCCATGGGAACTACCTCAAAAATGGCCAAGTCTTGAAGAAAAATAATAATAATAAGAGGAATAAAAATAACCATTTTGGACATAATATATATAATTGTACACATGAAGTTCCATAGCATGAATTTCCATAGCATTTTTCCTTGTGTCCGAAGGTGGTGGTGATAATAATAATAATAATAATAATAATAATAATAATAATAATAATAATAATGATCCTTAGGAAAACAATAGGACCTGCCACCTCGGTGCAGCACCCTCTGGTGGACACCATGGGCTGCACACCTCCAGTGCCCGGGCCCAAAAAGCACCATGCAAAGCCTACATGTCTCTAAGAAACTAGTGCATGGTTTCCTAGTGTCTAGATTGAACTATTGTAGCATGCTACTGGATGGCTGCCCTGCTGCCTTCAGTTTAGCTGGCATCTGTACAAGAAAAAGGAAGTCAGAGCAGGATTATTCACGAAAGTATTATTCAAGATACACTGACTGCCTGTTAAGATCTAAACTGACTATAGAGTCCTGCCCATGATGTTTGGTGCTGTGAATGTTTTATCTTTAGTGTATCTTGCTAATATCCTGAAGTAGTATAGCCCATCAGGAGCCCTTCACTCATCAGAAGCAGGCCTACTGTTAGTCCAGAGGATTACTCATAGCAAATAAAAGTGAAATATAAAAACAGACAAGATATTAAGTGCAAATCTACTTTGGTTTTTACAGAACAGCTCACAGCTCCAGACTCCAGCTTATGACTTGGCACTTGTGGTCCTAAAATACTTCTGGCAATCAACATTTACAGCTTGAAAATGATGCAAGTATTGTATAACAGCATGATTAGGCAGGCTAATCAGCCAAAAGCTGTGTAATTTTCAGCAGCACTTATTATCTCCTACAGAGTGAGACTGGACCATCAAGAGGATAAGGAGACTTACTGTGTTCGTTCTGAAAAGCCATTTGTCAGAACAGTGTTTTTATACATCATGCGATATTTGCATTGTACAAGGTTAACAGGAAGCACAAGTCTCACAGCCCTTCACTTTGCATGCTCACACCACAGGAAGGGAACAGGTAAAGAGTTTTTTTTTTTTGCAAAAAATACTTCAGTCCACATTTATCATGCCTTGTCATTAATTTCATGGCACAAAGCAGATAAAATATCCATCCATCCATCCATCCATCCATCCATCATCTTTACCAGCTGCAACCAAGCTGACAGGCGAGAGGCTATCTATAAAATATACTTAATCCAGCAATAGAAGAAAGCAGAGTGGCCATTCAGTACAAAAAGCTAAATTATGACAAAGTTTCAAATACTCACTTTGCAAAAGTAAGTAAGAAACATAATAGTTCATTCTTGATGTAGTCCTTACACAAGTCACTTGTTTAATGTCCCCTGTGCAACCATGAATGGTTTTCAGCCATCACAGGATAGCAAAGCAAACAGTTAGTTGGTTGCACTGCAACCCTGCTATGGACCCTTTTCACGTGACGTCACGACAAACGTGGCCACCATTTTGGACATGTACTACCAGTAGTTTACCACAGCCAACATTGAGGAACGGCAGCAAAGAAAGTTTTTACTTTCAGCAAGACTTCCATCATGCCACTATATTGTTGTGCACCTGGATGTAGTAACCATCAACAAACAAGGCAAGGTGTATCATTTTATCAGATCCCGACAGAGAAGATGGATAGCGGCCATTAACAGGAAAGATTGGCAGCCCTCGGCATACCAACGCTTGTGTAGTGACCACTTTGTTGGAGGTAAGATGAATAAAATTAGCCAGAAAAGGCATTACATTGCTGTTAACATTCTGTTAACATTCGCTGCTTAATTTGAGGGGGAGCAACGCGGAGCGCTCCGGGAGCAAGCCGGAGCGTGCTGCTTAATTTGAGGGGGAGCAACGCGGAGCACTCCGGGAGCAAGCCGGAGCACGCTGCTTAATTTGAGGGGGAGCAAGCCGGAGTGCGCTGCTTAATTTGAGGGGGAGCAAGCCAGAGCGCGCTGCTTAATTTGAGGGGGAGCAAGCCGGAGCGCGCTGCTTAATTTGAGGGGGAGCAAGCTGGAGCGCGCTGCTTAATTTGAGGGGGAGCAAGTCGGAGCGCGCTCCGGAACCTCGGACGTTGGCGTGTATGTGAATGGCGATGGGTTTTTAACGACATAGGTATACAGATCATGTGGGCCGAAGTCAGGTAAAGACGAGGGCTTTGTGTACTTCCGTACGTCAGTGAACAATCCTGGTGGAAGCAGGTAAACGTCGTTCTCTAAGCCTGCTAACCTCAATTTTTGCAAATACCTCTCCCTCGGCTCACCCTGTAAATGCCCTACGTCGCTGGATAGTGATGGTGTTTTCTGCATCTCGCTCCTTTTTCTTTTATGTTTTTCGTTTGTCGCCTTCCTCGCATTCAAACCGATTCGAGCCGAAGTCCACTACATGTCCAAAATGGTGGTCGTGTTTATGAAGGTCACGTGACTGAAAAGGGTCTATAACAAATTCTTTTACTATGAAGTTTTGCGTACAACAAATTAAGTTTGTGTCCCCTGCCTTTCGTAACAATGAGTCAGGGTCTTCAAAAAAACATCACTGAGCCATGCACTCATCTTACCCCTAGAGACAAATAATAAATAATCAAGTTTGTAGTTAACAATACGTGTTAATGCCATAAAACGAAGACTTAACGAGCTTTGCTTAGGTGTCAATCATGAACAATTATCAAGAACAGTGATCTATGACATCAAAAACTGTCCTTAAAAAGACTTTATTTTATAAGCTACAGGGAGTTTTACTTGAGTCTTTACTCTGTAAGCATTACTAGCATGGTTACTTGGAAACATAAGAGACTCTCTGTCCAAGACAAACTTCATATCCTGGACCATCTAAAGCATGGTGAGAAAGCAACAAAATTTTCTAAGGAACATGGTACAGTGGCATGCAAAAGTGTGGGTACCCTTACTGAAAATGTCTGTTACTGTGAATAGTTAAGTGAGCAGAAGATGAACTGATCACCAAAAGGCATAAAGGTAAAGATGACACATTTCTTTTCAGCGTTTTCTGAAAGATTTGTGTATTATTTTTGTTTTGTACAATTGGAAAGTGAAAAAAGAAAAGGAACACCATGCAAAAGTTTGAGCACCCCAATACATTTGAATTCTCAGGTAACTTTTACCAAGGTTCCAGACCTTAATTAACTAATTGAGCTGTGGCTTGTTCAAATTCTTTGTTAGGAAAGGTCAGATGATGCAGATTTCAAAGCTGTATAAATTCTCTGACTCTTCAAACTTGTCCCTAAAATCAACAGCCATGGGCTCCTCTAAGCAACTCCCTCGCATTCTGAATAATAAAATAATTGATACTCACAAAGCAGGAGAAGGCTACAAGAATGTAGCAAAGTTTTTTTCAGGTAGCTCAGATTGTAATGTTATTAAGAAATGGCAGTTAACAGAAACAGTGGAGATCAAGGTGAGGTCTGGAAGATGAAGAAAATTTTCTGAAAGAAACTGCTCATTGGATTGCTAGAAAGGCAAATAAAAAACCTTGTTTGACTGCAAAAGACCTTCAGAAAGATTTAGCAGACCCTGGAGTGGTGGTGCACTGTACTACTAGGCAGCAACACCTGAACAAATATGACCTTCATGGGAGAGTCATAAGAAGAAAACCTTTCCTGCATCCTAGCCACAAAATTCAGCATCTGAAGTTTGCAAATGAACATCTAAATAATCCTGATGCATTTTGGAAACAAGTCCTGTGGACTGAAGAAATCAAAATAGAAGTTTTTGGCAAAGGTATGTTTGGAGAAAAAAGGGTGCCAAATTCCAGGAAAAGAACACCTCTCCAACTCTGAAGCATGGATGTGGATCAATCATGCTTTGGGGTTGTGTTGCAGCCAGTGGCACAGGGCACATTTCATTGGTCGAGGGAAGCATGGATTCAAATAAATACCAGCAAATTCTGGAAGCAAACATCACACCACCTGTAAAAAAAAGTTGAAGTTAATAAGAGGATGGGTCCTACAATAAGACGATGATCCAAAACACACCTCAAAATATACAATGGAATACCTCAAGAGGCACAAGCTGAAGGTTTTGCCCTGGCCCTCACAGTCCCCTGACCTAAACATCATTGAAAATCTGTGGATAGATCTCAAAAGAGCAGTGCATGCAAGACAGCCCAAGAAACTTGTAGAACTAGAAGGCTTTTGCAAGGACAAATGTGTGAAAATCCCCCAGGTAAGAACTGAAAGATTATTAGTTGGCTACAAAAAGTGTTTACAAGCTATGATACATGCCAAAGGGGGTGTTACTAAGCACTAACCATGCAGGGTGCCCACACTTTTGCATCGGGGCCTTTTCCTTTTTTGTCATTTTGAAAATATAAAAGATGAAAATTAAAAAAAAATGTTTTTGCTTAAAATATAAAGGGAATGAGTCATCTTTAACTTTATGCCTTTTGGGCATCATTTCATCTTCAACTTGCTTAACTGTTCACAGTAACAGCAATTTTGACCAGGGTGCCCAAACTTTTGCATACCACTGTATCCTCTCATCATCTCTAGCTGCTTTATCCTGTCCTACAGGGTCGCAGGCAAGCTGGAGCCTATCCAAGCTGACTACGGGCGAAAGGCGGGGTACACCCTGGACAAGTCGCCAAGTCATCACAGGGCTGACACACAGACACAGACAACCATTCACACTCACATTCACACCTACGGTCAATTTAGAGTCACCAGTTAACCTAACCTGCATGTCTTTGGACTGTGGGAGAAACCGGAGCACCCGGAGGAAACCCACGCGGACACGGGGAGAACATGCAAACTCCACACAGAAAGGCTCGAAGCCGGACCTTCTTGCTGTGAGGAGACAGCACTAACCACTACACCACCATGCCGCCTGCCACTGTATCCTGAAAAATTCAATTTCACTTTTTAAAGCAAAAGAAAAAGAGCTCCAAGACTTCGTCCACAACTGCAATCAACATGATGGTCTGAAAAGAAAGAAGATGTGGTAAGCAAATGACAATGAGTGTGACTTCTTTCCTTTACTTCATAAATTCCATCCCATTCCATTATCCATAACCACTTATTCTGTGCAGGGTCGTGGGCAAGCTGGAGCCTATCCCAGCTGACTATGGGTGAGAGGCAAGGTACACCCAGACAAGTCGCCAGATCATTACAGGGATGATACACAGAGACAAACAACCATTCACACCTACGGTCAATTTAAAGCCACCAATTAACCCAACTGCATGTCTTTGGACCATGGGGGAAACCAGAGCAAGCCCACACAGACACAGGGAGAACATGCAAACTCCACACAGAAAGGCCTGTGTTGGCCACTGGGCTCGAACCCAGAACCTTCTTGCTGCAAGGTGACAGTGCTAACCACTACACCAGCCTACTTCATAAATATGTGAGTGTATTAAGTGTAAATAAACATTAAACACAGTCTTGTTTCATGCAAGAGTGAGTGTTTGGTGTGACAAATGGCTCCATTTCAGTATTACAAACTCTTCTGGATAATGAACTATTTGGTTGACACCCAATGAGTTCTTTTAAGGGGGTCAGCGTAGTTAGTTAGTTAGTTAGTTAGTTAGTTGGTGCAGTGGTTAGAACTGTCACTTCACAGCAGGTTCTAGGTTCAATCCTTGAAGCCAACTGGGGTCTTTCTGGGGACTTTGCGTGTTCTCCTCATGCCTTTGTGGGTTTCCTCTTGGTGCTCCAGTTTCCTCCGACAGTCCAAAGTCATGTGGATTAAGTTAACCGATTACTCTAAACTGCTCAGTGGTGTGAATGTGAGTGTGATGGTTGTTCATCTCTGCATGCACTGTAAAAAATGTCCGTAGAATTAACAGTGAATTTATGTAAAATCATGACATAAGAAACTGTAAATACAAAAACAATGAAGCAGTGTGTAATTTACATCAATATACTGTAAAACTCCTAACCAAATACCACTGTTAATTTAACAGTAAGAATATGTTGAATTGATCATATTTTTTTGTAGAATTTACAAATTGTTGTAGTTTAAACACAGACAAACTGTAATACTAAAACAGAATGTGATAGTTAAAATTACATCATTGCCCTGTTAAAAAAATAAAAAAACTGCCCACTGTCATGGCTCAGTCGACTAAGGCGCCATACCATGAATCCGGGGACCTGGATTTGATTCCAACCCAAGGTCATTTCCCCATCTCTCTCTCCAGCTCATTTCCTGTCTCTACACTGTCCTATCCAATAAAGGTGAAAAAAGCCCCCCCCAAAAAATATCTGTCTAGTAGATCATTGCTTGTAACCATCATTTTGAATCATTGTTTATTGTACAATGAATATCCGTAAAATTAACAGTTATGTATTGATTATTGTACATTGAATACCTGTAAAATTTACATTTAGTTATCATTAATTGTACATGGAATCCCAGTGAAATGTACAAGTTATTCTGTAATGTTGTTTACATTTCACTGTATTTTTAACAGGATTATTCTGGCAACCACAGCTGCCAGTATTTTTCCGTAAAAACAATGGATTTTTTTTTTTTACAGTGTAAGCCCTGTGATAGATCAGCGACGTACCCAGGGTGAATCCCAGCTCTCACCCAAAGTCAGCTGGGATTGGCTTCAGCTTCCCCTGTGACCATGATGGATCCTTGACTTGCAAGTGATGTCAAAGCAAAATAGAAACCCAGATGTCGGCCATGTTGGTGGATATACAAATGTGGGGTCAAGCATCATTTCATACAAAACAGTTATGCGTACGCAACTCTTTGTTTTTCCACTGCTGTATGTGTTCTTTTAGCTATGCCATATCTTTGTGCTGTATATGGTTGTGGTCACAACAGTGCTCATAATCGTGGCATGTTCTGATTTTTTAGAATTCCGTGCATGATTCGGAAAGAGGGTGAGGAAACTCTGAGGCTTAATACAGAGAGGAGATGAACACGGCTAAACAACATTGGCAGGGCTGATGTAACAGAGGCTAAAACTAAAACAGCTTGTGTTTGTAGTAATCATTTTATCTCAGGTGAGATTCAAAAGCTCTCTCAATAAAATCACAGAAGGATTTTATTTAATGTTGCTAGAATTTTGCTATAAAATTAGCGTTCTCTCAGTCGTTGTTAGAAATTTGACACGTGTATTAAAATTTCGCTTCCAGGAGCGCCAGGAAAATTAAAGGATAGAAACAATCCAGACTGGGCACCCACTCAGAAAATGGGCTATGTTTCATTCAAGGTCAGACTTGATTCTTCAGCAGGCAAACCAGATAGAATGTGATACCTGGGTACTCGATGGTCGGTAGAAGTGTCTTATCTTCAGAAAAGTCTGACTTTTTAAAATAATATGGGTCAAAACCCACACATATCTATCTTCTCTTTGTTCAGTGAAACTTCACTGTAGGCCTATTTAATATTTTGTTTTTTGTCATAGGTCAATTTTTTTTAAAACATTTTTCTTCTGTTTTTGTCCAAAATAAATATTTGTTCAAGAATATTTCTTTGGCATCACTGTTAAATATAGCTGACCAGTGTTAATTATATACTTATTTGATAATAGTTAAGTCAGACATACATTGATAGATTTTATTTCTTTGTTTGTTTGCTTGTTTTAACATTAATCAACTAAAATCACAGGAAGTAACTATATTCTGTGAAAGAACATCAAAGCATCCAATCAGGCTTAAAATATCTACACAGTGGTGCTTGAAAGTTTGTGAACCCTTTAGAATTTTCTATATTTCTGCATAAATATGACCTAAAACATCATCAGATTTTTACACAAGTCCTAAAAGTAGATAAAGAGAACCCAGTTAAACAAATGAGACAAAAATATTATACTTGGTCATTTATTTATTGCGGAAAATGATCCAATACGGGGCGGCACGGTGGTGTAGTGGTTAGCGCTGTCGCCTCACAGCAAGAAGGTCCTGGGTTCGAGCCCCGGGGCCGGCGAGGGCCTTTCTGTGTGGAGTTTGCATGTTCTCCCCGTGTCCGCGTGGGTTTCCTCCGGGTGCTCCGGTTTCCCCCACAGTCCAAAGACATGCAGGTTAGGTTAACTGGTGACTCTAAATTGACCGTAGGTGTGAGTGTGAATGGTTGTCTGTGTCTATGTGTCAGCCCTGTGATGACCTGGCGACTTGTCCAGGGTGTACCCCGCCTTTCGTCCGTAGTCAGCTGGGATAGGCTCCAGCTTGCCTGTGACCCTGTAGAAGGATAAAGCGGCTAGAGATAATGAGATGAGATGATCCAATATTACATATCTGTGAGTGGCAAAAGTATGTGAACCTCTAGGACAGGGGTGTCAAACCTGATCCATAAAGGGCCGTGTGGCTGCAGGTTTTCATTCCAGCCATGCAGCAGCACCCTGATTTGGCTTATTCAATCAACTGACACACCCACCCTTTAATCAAGGGTGGGTGTGGCTGCAAGTATTTGACTGTGTGAAGACAGTTCAGTTGATTGAATGAGCCAAGTCAGGTGTGCTGCTGCATGGCTGGAATGAAAACCTGCAGCCACACGGCCCTTTATGGATCAGGTTTGACACCCCTGCTCTAGGATTAGCAGTTAATTTGAAGGTGAAATTAGAGTCAGGTGTTTTCAATCAATGGGATGACAATCAGGTGTGAGTGGGCACCCTATTTTATTTAAAGAACAGGGATCTATCAAAGTCTGATCTTCACAACACATGTTTGTGGAAGTGTATCATGGCATGAACAAAGAAGATTTCTGAGGACCTCAGAAAAAGCATTGTTGATGCTCATCAGGCTAGAAAAGGTTACAAAACCATCTCTAAAGAGTTTGGACTCCACCAATCCACAGTCAGACAGATTGTGTACAAATGGAGAAAATTCAAGACTATTGTTTCCCTCCCTAGGAGTGGTCGACCAACAAAAATCACTCCAAGAGCAAGGCATGTAACAGTTGGCAAGGTCACAAAGGACCCCAGGGTAACTTCTAAGCAACTGAAGGCCTCTCTCACATTGGCTAATGTTAATGTTCATGAGTCCACCATCAGGAGAACACTGAACAACAAATAGTGTGCATGGCAGGGTTGCAAGGAGAAAGCCACTGCTCTCCAAAAAGAACATTGCTGCTCATCTGCAGTTTGCTAAAAAAATCATGTGGACAAGCCAGAAGGCTATTGAAAAATGTTTTGTGGACAGATGAGACCAAAATAGAACTTTTTGGTTGAAATGAGAAGCATTATGTTTGGAGAAAGGAAAACACTGCATTCTAGCATAAGAACCTTATCCCATCTGTGAAACATGGTGGGATCATGGTTTAGGCCTGTTTTGCTGCATCTGGGCCAGGAGAGCTTGCCATCATTGATGGAACAAATAATTCTGAATTAGAGCCATGAATTCTAAAGGAAAATGTCAGGACATCTGTCCATGAACTGAATCTCAAGAGAAGGTGGGTCATGCAGCAAGGCAACAACCCTAAGCACACAGGTAATTCTACCAAAGAATGGTTCAAGAAGAATAAAGTTAATGTTTTGGAATAACCAAGTCAAAGTCCTGACCTTAATCCAATCGAAATGTTGTGGAAGGATCTGAAGTGAGCAGTTCATGTGAGGAAACCCAACATCCCAGAGTTGAAGCTGTTCTGTATGGAGGAATGGGCTAAAATTACTCCAAGCCGGTGTGCAGCACTGATCAACAGTTATCAGAAAAGTTTAGTTGCAGTTATTGCTGCACAAGGGGGTCATACCAGATACTGAAAGCAAAGGCTCACATACTTTTGCCACTCACAGATATGTAATTGTAACAGTTTCTGATGTGGGTGGCGCACAGAAGCACAGCAGGTGAGAGTTAATTGTTGCACAAACACTTTATTTTAGCCTTTTCTTTCTTTCTTTTAGTGCTGTCAAGCGATTAAAATATTTAATCGCGATTAATGTCGCGACTCACGATTAATCACAATTTAATCACACATTTTTGTCACATAAAAAACCATTGTAATTCTCTTATCAGCATAAAAAAGTGAATGGACTTGCTTTGTACCAATGTTTTTTTTTTTTTATTACAGAGCATAACACGTCTTGTCACAGCCACTGACATCCATAACTTCCATATTAGATGAGAAAACCAAGGGATGAAAAATAAAGTGCATATCACTGTGAAAATAAAAAAATGTTTTATTTTACTCTTCATTAGTTTCTTTTGAAGAGAAGTATTTGCCATAAAAGAAGAAAAAAACAGATAACAAAAATAAAAACATTCATCATACGTTCAAAAACGTTCATCATAGTGTGGCACTGTATTATCTAATTCTCACTGCTTATAACTCTACACCTACCCGGTGGAGATGAGCTGGGAAACTGAAGACTGAAGGAACAGTATTGAAAAGTATTTTTCCAGTCTCACCTGTGAAAGGTAATCCCATGTGATCTCGTTTGGACGGTAAACCTGTTGGTACAGTTAAACGCAGCACATGAATGAGGCATCTTTATTCTCGGCTACTGTCTAGACGCTATACCAGAGACGGTTGAAGAATCTCCACTTTGCCACATCCAGTATGGCGGCGAGGGTGTTTATATGTCTATGCCTTTCTCCATCACTCACACGTACTCTTATTGAAGCAGCGCGCGACAAGCCTCAACAGGAACTACGGGTGACTCGCAGGGCCAAATTAGAATTTGCGTTAACAGCACTATTTTTTTTAATCGCGTTAAATTGAGATCGCGTTAACGTGTTATTATCGCATTAACTTTGACAGCGCTACTTTCTTTCTTACTCATGCATTGTGGTCAGAGAAAGAGACCCTTTTCTCTGCTCTCTCTCTCTCTCTCCTTTTATGCGCCATCCTTGTAACAAACACACACAGCAGGTGGAATGACTTAGCCACTTACCTTCCCCGACCACGCCCTCCATTCACAAACTGCTGCTTGGCCACGCCCCCACTGCCACAGTAATATTGGATCATCTCATCTCATCTCATTATCTCTAGCCGCTTTATCCTTCTACAGGGTCGCAGGCAAGCTGGAGCCTATCCCAGCTGACTACGGGCGAAAGGCGGGGTACACCCTGGACAAGTCGCCAGGTCATCACAGGGCTGACACATAGACACAGACAACCATTCACACTCACATTCACACCTACGGTCAATTTAGAGTCACCAGTTAACCTAACCTGCATGTCTTTGGACTGTGGGGGAAACCGGAGCACCCGGAGGAAACCCACGCGGACACGGGGAGAACATGCAAACTCCACACAGAAAGGCCCTCGCCAGCCCCGGGGCTCGAACCCAGGACCTTCTTGCTGTGAGGCGACAGCGCTAACCACTACACCACCGTGCCGCCCCAATATTGGATCATTTTCCTCAATAAATAAATGACTGAGTATAATATTTTTTGTCTCATTTGTTTAACTGGGTTCTCTTTATTTTTAGGACGTGTGTGAAAATCTGATGATGTTTTAGGTCATACTTAGAAAATTCAAAAGGGTTCACAAACTTTCAAGCACCACTGTATGTTTTGGTGTTTTTCTATCTTACCCGCACTTCATTAGCCTTCATAGGGCACATCCCACAATACCTCTGCACTAGCATAAGGTCAGAGCATTATTTCTTTTAGCTTTTATTTGAATTACATTTTATTGTTATTGAGTATTAACTTGGTTCTTTTAGTTTCTGGTAGGGCTTTTTTAAGTTTCTGTAATTCTTCGAGTAAACTTGTGGAGAGAAACTCTGCAAGTGCTGTTTTCCCCCCTCCATTTATTTATTTACAATATATAATCAAGATCTTCCCACAGAGCACCCAATCTCTTCCAGCAGAGCCAGTCGATATTTGTCTGACTAAATTAGAACTAACTCATGCAAATTTTGTGGGGAGTACAAATAAATCACTCCATGAATGAATTAGTAAATAAATTCCTGATTATTGATTCATTCATTGCAAATTCCAAATAAATTTCTAATATGACCATTTGGCCTAGCCCTGTCCGTTTTTTTTTTTTTTCTCTTTTCTCTCTCTTGATTTATCCCTTTATTGCACATTAGGCTGGAGAACAGGTGTGTGAAATTGGTTGTCTGCAACAAGCAATCAGCCTAAGAGTATAAAAGGACTTGGTTAGCAGCAACGTCATTCATTATGATTCCTTCAATATCCTTGATTTGTCTGTGTGTAAAAGAGCAATACCTGTATTTGGTTATGATTTGTGCTATTTGCTTAAGATTTGTTTAATTTTTGAAGGGTTTTTTTTAATACCCATGCCATTTGTTATACTGTTTTGATTTAGTTACAAATTTTGATTTGTACCCCCCTCCTTACAACCCCAAATCACAAAAAGTTGGGACACGGTGTAAAGCCTAAATAAGAACAGGCTGTGAAGATTTGCAAATCATGGAAATTCTATATTTCATTGAACATAGTACAAAGACAATATATCAAATATTGAAACTGATTTTTTTATTTTTTTTAAACATATGCTCATTTTGAATTTGATGCCTGCAACAGGTTTTAGAAAAGTTGGGATGGGAAAACAAAAGACTGAAAAAAGTTGCGTAATGCAAAAAAACCCAAAACAAAACATAATTTGGTTAATTGGCAACAGGTCAGTTGCATGATTGGGTATAAAAAGAGCATCCCAGAGAGGTGGAGTATCTCAGAAGTAAAGATGGGGAGGGGTCCACTGCTCTGTGAAGGACTGCATGGGAAAACAGTGCAACACTTTAAGAATAACGGTCCTCTTGGTAAAATTGCAAAGAATTTGGGGATCACATCATCTATGATGCATAAAAGATTCAGAAAATCGGGAGAAATCTCTGTATGCAAGAGACAAGGCTGAAAACTGACATTGGATACCTGTGATCTTCAGGACCTCAGGAGACACTGCATTAAAAGCAGACATGTGTCTGTAGTGGAAATCACTGTATGGGCTCAGAAACACTTCAGAAAACCATTTTCTGTGAAAACAGTTCATTACTGCATCCACAAATGCAAGTTTAAAACCAGATATAAACAACAGACAGAAACACTGCCACCTTCTCTGGGCCCAAGCTTGTTTACGATGGACTGAGGCGAAGTGGAAAACTGTCCCGAGGTCTGACAAATCAAAACTAGAAATTCTTTTTAGAAATCATGTCCTCCAGGCTAAAGAGGAGATGGACCATCTGACTTGATATCAGTGCACAGTTCAAAAGCCAGCCATTTGTGATGGTATGAGGGTGCATTAGTGCACATGACATGAGTAGCTTGTACATCTGTGAAGGCATCATTAATGCTGAATGATATATACACATTTCAGAGCAATATGCTACCATCCAGACAAATTATTTTTCAAGGAAGGCCTTCCTTCTTTCAGCAAGACAATGCCAAACCACTTTCTGCACTGTAAAAGAGTCCAGGTGCTAAACTGGCCTGCCTGCAGTCCAGACCTGTCTCCCATTTCAAACATTTGGTGCATTATGAAGCGCAAAATATGACAAAGGAGACCCCGAAATGTTGAGCGATTGAAATTATTTATCAGGTAAGAATGGGACAACAGTTCTCTTTCAAAACTACAGCAATTTGTCTCCTCAGTTCCCAAACATTTACAGAGTGTTGTTAAAAGTAGAGGTGATGCAACACAGGGTAAACATGCCCCGTCCCAACTTTTTTGAAAGGTGTTGCTGATATCAAATTCAAAATGAGCATATATTTTTCATAACCATAAAATTTCTCAGTTTCAACATTTGATATGTTGTCTTTGTACTATTTTCAAAGAAATATAGAGTTTTCCATGATTTGCAAATTATCACATTGTTTTTATTTCCAGTTTACACAGCATCCCAACTTTTGTGGAATTAGGATTGTATAAATTTGTTTCTAAAGTTAGTCCCTCTCTTCCTACAATACAATTAAGAACTTTTTCAGAGTACAAATAGAAGTGTGTGTGTGTGTGTGTGTGTGTGTGTGGTATATGTGGAGGCCATTTCTAACTTCTCTTTTTCTCCACTTTGAGATTGCCTAACCATCATTGACTCCATTTAAATGAATCCACAGTAGAGCTAATTGCCTCTCTATGGACGCTGTCCAGACACTGTGGTTGGCTGATTGGTTCGATAATCAACTAATTGATTCTTGCCAAACATCTTCATGACATGTTTACATTCCTTGGTCAGGAAGACAAATCCTTTAAAATGGGAGACAGGATTTAAATTGCTTTAACTACAACTACAGTTAGTATCTGAGTATTATTTTTGGTTAAAATAAAGTATGTTTGACTTTATAACAGGCTGTATAACCTCGAAAGCCATGGTTTTACCATGAAAGCCAGATTCTTCCTATGTCTTACTATGTATGAAGTCACCATGCAAACCTATATGGGCTGTTTCACAATCAGGGTACGCTTTTCAGGTCAAAAAATAAAACCTTAGATTTTTGTGTTTCTCTACTGCCAAAAATGACCTTTTGAGATGGAAATTGACTACACAGAATTTCAGAGCTACAGGTGATATACTGGGCATGCAACTTGTGGTTAGAAGACAGCGTAGAGTGCATTTCTAAAACTGACCACCTTTCCTCTAGTCCATAAGAGTAAGATATACAAAGTGAAAAACTGTTGAAAGGTATGTGATTTCAAGTACAAATTTTCAAGTACATACTGTGCAGCAATGTTTGTACATGGTAGTTACTGTAACAACAGCTGAAGTGATGATGATCCTTGTGATTTTCCAGAGAGGACACTTTTTGATGGATTCACATTTCAACCATATGTGAAGCTCTGTTGTAAATGTGTTTCATATCTGTTTCAAGTCTTGTTTTTTTTTTTTTAAACTGTGCAACAACAGAGTATTCTGCTTCAAAAGAGACAAATATTTTCTTCAAATATTATTTACAACTTCATCATATGGTCAATGGTTTCATGAGAGGACACTTTTGATGGACAAAGAATCCTGTCAGAGGTACTTAGTTTAAAAAAAAAAGTAACTTCCACTTAAATAGTATTCTATTGTGAATGCAAGTACAGTATACATCCAAAAACCTTGTAAAACCTAGTTAGTGCTAAAAATGCAATTCTGAATGTAACCAGCAAAATCTAAGTGCAATATTTAAAGGTCCCATGGCATGGTGGTTTGTTGATGCTTTAAACGGGCTCGTGGAGGCTTCCGGATGTTATATCCACAGCCTTTCTCGAAATGAACCCTCGGCACGTAAATATAGCCTCCTGGGAGAAAGCCCCATTTCAGCGCTTTTCCCAGTGCGTCATTTTGCTAATGAGAAGCAGGAGGCGGGGAAGGGTAGAGGGTGGGGGCGGGCCATGCGGGGAGGGGCTTGACCAAGCTGCGGCCATGCTAGCTGTGTGTGAACAGTAGCAATGGCAATACTGATACTGATCTACATACTGACAAAATTATGGACACACAAAAATAAATATGAGAAATACATAACATAAGAAGAAATGACCACTAATCAGGTTCCTTCACAAGTCTAAATAAGGCAGTGGGAAAATGTGTGTACAACACTAGTAGTATAGTATAGTAGTATAGTGTTTGCGTACACACACATACTCACTGCTATCAGCGCCTGTAGCCACGCTGCTAAGACAAAACCCCGTTCTCCCTTGGACTCCTTTCGTAAACTAAACGTGACACAGAGAACAGAGAGTGAGAGTGTTCGGAGTGGTAGTTTACGAACGTATAATACCCTAGGCTTGAACACGCACTCCATAACCAAAGAGGATAGAAGCAGCAACTACAGCAACATATCGCTTATCCAACAAAAGACATGCATTGCGGAGCAATAGTCAAACATAAGCTCATAAGTTACAGTCAATTTCCAGACTAAACTCAGTTTAACAGAGCATGCTGCATGCTCTTTAGTTTTGTAGTGCAGATTACCTGGCTAACTTCAGGAAGCGGTTAGCTGCACAGCTAATGTAGCCATTGCTAGGCTAACGCACCGATTTTAAAACACGGCAAAACGACCAGTTATACACTTACTTGTTCGGTGTTTGTTGCTGATGCGGCAGGGATGCTTGGTACGGACCCAGGCTTCAGTGACAGTTGATGTGCAAAACCTGCCCTGTACTGTCCCAAGTTGTGGAAACATTCCTCAGGAAAATGCTTCCAACAAACATACACCGTCTTAGGTAGACTCGACGGCGTATTATTGAAGTAAATAAAATTAAGCCACTGCGTCTTCAGGGGCTCTCCTGTCGGCAGTAAAAACAGACTCTTTTCTGTGTTGTCACATCCATGTACAGCACAATTTCCATGTTTCGCTCGCTTAGGTGATGCCATGTTGTTGTGTCCTCTATGGTCTCCTCACTACAACTGGGCGGGCAATCCATACAGTGGGTGGGAATCCAGAGGGGGGGCGTGGGGATCATCTCCCTTGCTGACGTAGTAAAGGGAAGAGCTTATCAATGCGCCGTTTTGACGTGCCATTCTCAAATGTTGGGCATAGTTTGGTTTACACATTATGAAATTTCTAGCCACTGGGGTGACTTAAGAAGGTCAGAGGAACTCATTTTAACGTTAAAAAACCTCAGAAAGTGAAAATTTCATGCCATGGGACCTTTAAAGTAGAATTCAATGAAATGAACATAAGGTCAAAACTGAGCCTCATTTGACTCTTACAAACATATTTATTTGAACTTATAAGAGATATCACTGCTGTAGGTAGGGCTGGTGGGCCCCTGTAAAACAAGATGTAAGAAACTCCAGTGTATATACACTGGACCTAGGTGTAGGAGTTAGTTGGTGTTCTTCAAAAAGACAACCATGACCATGAACCAGGCTATATATTATTGAATACTTTGCTTTGAAGTATATAGCCTGTGATTAAAATATAAAGCTTCTACACACATGCTTAAAGAAGCATTGCACTGAAGTGTTACCTGTCAGAAACACAAAAAGTTCACCAAAAGAGTGCTCGTATAAAATGAACAAATTCTTGAAAAGTTCATAAGGAAGCTATATTTCACTGAAGACGATGTCCGTTTTTAGTCACTTTCTGAGGATCAGAAATCCAGGATTCAGGATCCAAATAAAGTTAATGCTTTATGGTCAGAGTTAACAAGTTAGATAAAAGGGGTAGACTAGAGCAGTCATGAACGTGAGTGGGGGAAACACCAGTTATATGAAATGGAAAATAAAGCACCAACTATACATCAGTAGTTGTTATTCTTCGACCAGATACACTCAAGGTATGACTAGCTTGCTTTGTGTAGGTGAGTACTAGTGAGGTAAACAAAACGTTTGCAGAGTGCTAGCCTGCAATCACAGGTTTACGGTTATTTACCACAAAAGTCTATTATCACAAATCCAAAGTCTTTTAGCACAAGTTCTAAAGTCTCTTAGGACAACTCTAAGTTCTTTAGCACAAGATCCAAGAACCTTAATCTTTATTATGAATACTTATTGATTGTTTTTAAATATGTTTGATGGATTTTTTTTTTTTTATGAAAGTTGCCAAGAAAAAAAGCACAAAATGTTCTCAGGGACCCAACTCACCCTGGACACTCTGTGTTTGAACTGCTGCCCTCAGGCAGACATTTCAGGAGACTAACAGCTAGAAAAAAAACAGGTTTAGGAACAGTTTCTATGCCAGTGCCATAAGGGCATTAAATAAAACAAACTTGTACATTCACTAACATAAATATGATGCAATATGGGATCATGCAATGCCCTCCACACCACAGAATGTGGATGTTTGTGAGTGGTGATTGTTGTTTTATATAGCGTTCTAAATAATTTATTTATATATTTATTTGTTTTTCTTATTTTATTTTCATAGGTTTTTTTTTTCAACCAAGGACTGCATTTCAAATTTTGTTGTATTTATTGATAACTATAGTAAAGATATTCTATTCTATTCTATTCTATTCTATTCTAAGATTCTGATCGAAAATGAGCAATTGTATTTCCCCACTCCGCCATCTTGAAACCACCATGTCTGATGTAGCCCATATGTAAGTCACCAATCTTCCCTCCAAATTATTTAACACAGCACATCCCCTGACACAGTACACCGCTCCAGCCAACTTCCAGGTTTGTTTTCTCTTTATTAAAGTGCTAAGCTTAAATTATATCATATTTATTATTTAAAATTTGATAAAAATGAAAAGTCTAGCAAAATTTTCAAGATTTTTAAGAGTTTAAAGAAAGCTTTTTGTTTTTCCAAAAGAAAAAAAAGGTTGAAAGAAAGGAAAACTATGTACAGTGATTTCAATTATTTTATTAAGCTATTTACATTTTAGATAATTGCTGTGACTTCTAAATACAAGAAAGTGAAATAATTAAACTTGGAAAAAAGAAAAAAAACTTGATGATAAACTGCAGGCGCCACTAAAGATACACATAATTTAAGAAGTTGGAAGACATTAATTTATTTTTTTCATGATCCCATAAACAAAATTCAAGGTTTGTTATGGCTTAACTAAAAATATCCAAAGACACCAAAGAATCAGATTTTCAGTCCATGTTTCAGGGATCAACAACTGATCCTTAACATGCACAGCAGCAGAAATTCCGGCTTCCAGTCCCTTACCAATCAAAATAAACCCCTTCCTATCTCAAAATTATAATTTTTTAAAATATTTATTAATTAATAAATTAATTAATTCATTGTTTCTTTTTTTTTTTTAATTGTGACCATAATCCAGAGTTGTGCTAAAAGACTTTTCTACTCAATAACCGGATACCACAATCACATTAGGTATGTAGTTACCTATTGAACTTTAAACTACAGTACTGTGCAAACATCTTCGGCAACCATTTTTTTCATATAAACTTTGTTATAGATTTCTATTTTATGATTTCTACATTATTGAGTCTGTACAAAAACATTTTAGAGTCCAAACGTACATTTTCCAGCACAAATTTAAATGTTACAGAACAAAAATATTTGTATCTGAGCAGCATATTACGTAAGAGAGCACTTTTCAGATTAAAAAAGAAAACATAATGAAGGCTGCTGGGTTTTGGTGCAAAATGAAGATGCGAGTGTGACAGTCAAAGCATCCAGAAGAACTGTGGCTGGTTCTGCAAGATGCTCAGAAAAACCTACAGCTCATTTCCGCATAAAACTGCACTCATTGTACCTGGCACTACTTTTTTTTTTTTAAACAAAGGGTCGTCTCACGCCAAATATTAACTTTGTTTCATTTATCATGGCTTACTGCTGTTTAAAGTACTTTTTTTTTTTAATGTTGAAACATTTAATTATTTTTTAAGCCATTTTTGGTCTACAGCATTTCATTACATGTGCCTAAGATTTTTGCACAGTACTGTATTTGAAGCTGTTAACATCAAACTTTTATGGTATTTTCTTTACCAAAAAAAAAGAAAAGTTCTTTCTGATAGCTAACTATGTGTCAAATTGCCACTTTCAGCACAATCTTTAAATTAGTAATCATTTCCATTGTAGTTCTGAGTGTTTCTTGGTTCACTCCTAAGTGGTGTGTGTGTGTGTGTGTGTGTGTGTGTGTGTCTGTAGAAAGCCATTGTGTAAATCCATGTATTAATTATTATTCAGCTACCAGACTTTGATGATAATGACTGCAACACTGACGATGAGAAATAAGTGTTGAAATAATTTAAAATATATAATATCTCTTTTTATTTGAGGCACTGTGATGAATCACTGATTTAATAGACGCTCTTACAAAGGTTGTGACCAATGTGAGTGCATAAAAATTGCTAGTGGTCTTTTGTTACACTCACATTTTATCTAGGTTTGTACTTATTCAATGACAAAGAAAGGATACACCTGTGGTTTACTGATGTGTTCTATTAATGCAGAAATCATAATATTAAATCTTCTGAAAAAGAAGCCTTTGATTGTCACATGCTCACTCAAGCACAGTGAAATTCATCTTCTGCATTTAACCCATCTAAAGCAGTGAACACACACATACGTGAGGAATGAGCGCACACAAACACTCAGAGCAGTGGGCAGCCATGCTACAGCACCCAGGGAGCAGTTGGGGGTTAGATGCTTCACTCAAAGGGCACGTCAGCTCAAGGCCACCCCATGTTAACCTAACTGCATGTCTTTGGACTGTGGGGGAAACCAGAGCACCCAGAGGAAACCCACATAGACATGGGGAGAACATGCAAACTCCACACAGAAAGGCCCTCATTTACCCCTATTCCACCAAATCAGTACCAGGGCTGGTTCGGGGCCAGTGCTGGTTCACAACTCGTTCAACTTGCGAGCCAGCTGAGAACCAGTTTGCTTTTCCATAGCTCTCAGTGCTAAGCGGAGCCACGTCATTACGTCGCTGTAATACGTCATTACGTCGCCGTATACGTCAGTTACGGCGCGACGTTTACATAAACCTTGGTGCGAATATCAAAGCAAAAACAACATGGAAGAAGCAGCAGCAGCAACAACAACAACAATAATAATAATAATGGATGACTTCGTGTTTGTACAGCTGCTGCTTCTCGTCGCTTAAAAATGGCGATCTTTCGCGGTCTTGTTATTGTTGTTGGTCTTAACAACTCCGCCCCCCTCTGACGTAAGCGGTTCTTTCCTCTGGCCCAGCAAAGAGTTGGTGCTAGCCTGGAACCGGTTTTTCTGGCCCCAGAGCCAGTTCTTTGTCAGTGGAAACAGAAAACCCGGTTCCAAACTAAGCACTGGCCCCGAACCAGCCCTGGAACTGCTTTGATGGAAAAGGGGCAATTGACTACTGGGCTCAAACCCAGAATCTTCTTGCTGTGAGGCAACAGTGCTAACCACTACACCACCGTGGCCACCACTGTACCTCTCTGTTAATCATGATAACTCTGCCTGTGTTTATAATCATGGATGGTGTTGTTCTTGTATTCTGTAACTACTCAAGCCTTAGTTCTTGTAAAGACCCATGACACATTACATTGTTACTGACTTTAAACTGATGTTGGCTCAGTCCTTAAGTCAAGTTCTCAAGTCAAGTTTATTTTTTATAGTGCTTTTAACAACAGACATTGTCACAAAGCAGCTTTACAGAAATTTAAAGACATTAAACATGAACTGATTTTATTCCTAATCTATCCCCAAATGAGCAAGCCTGTGGTGACGGTGGCAAGGAAAAACTTCTTCAGACAACATGAGGAAGAAACCTTGAGAGGAACCAGACTCAAAAGGGGACCCACCCACATTTGGATGGGTTCCAAATAAACAATGCGATTTATAAATAACTTGCTTCTATAACAGTGTCCTATATAGTCACAAAGTATAACTGTGTAACCAGGAAATTCATTATACTTTTAACATGATGTCTGTTTTGTTGATAAACTGTTCATTGATTTGAGTGCAGGCAGCACGGTAGTGTAGTGGTTAGCGCTGTCGCCTCACAGCAAGAAGGTCCGGGTTCGAGCCCTGTGGCCGGCGAGGGCCTTTCTGTGCGGAGTTTGCATGTTCTCCCCGTGTCCGCGTGGGTTTCCTCCGGGTGCTCTGGTTTCCCCCACAGTCCAAAGACATGCAGGTTAGGTTAACTGGTGACTCTAAATTGACCATAGGTGTGAATGTGAGTGTGAATGGTTGTCTGTGTCTATGTGTCAGCCCTGTGATGACCTGGCGACTTGTCCAGGGTGTACCCTGCCTTTCACCCATAGTCAGCTGGAATGGGCTCCAGCTTGCCTGTGACCCTGTAGAACAGGATAAAGCGGCTAGAGATAATGAGATGAAATGATTTGAGTGCAAAACTGTTCATGTGAACTGCAGTCACTGAGTTAGCAAGTTAACTGAAGTCCTCAGCCATAAAAGCATTACTGTAAGTGTCCAGAGCCATCTTCCAAGTGTGACTTTCGACTGTCCATATGGGGCCGTCGTCCACAGGAGTGACATGATGAGACTCCAGCCAGACGTAGGGCATCAGGATGGATCAGGCAGGTCCGAGGAGCAGAACAGGTCAGCATCTCGATCTCAGGATTGACATGTAACTCAGAGGGACAGACAGAGTGTAGGGGAGAACTAAGGACTCCTCTATCTACATAGGATATGAAGTTTATACAATGCACAGTGTTTGCTGAGGAACGATGTCCAATAACTTCATCTCATCTCATTATCTCTAGCCACTTTATCCTTCTACAGGGTTGCAGGCAAGCTGGAGCCTATCCCAGCTGACTACGGGAGAAAGGCGGGGTACACCCTGGACAAGTCGCCAGGTCATCACAGGGCTGACACTTAGCCCATGTTTACATTAGACCATATCAGCGGATCATCAGATTAATGTTTTTAAAACGATTAGTGTGCACACAGCAACACCAATACACGATTTGCATGCACACAGCAATACCAATACACGGATACGCTCGGCTCCGCAGGCATCCTGCGCTCCAAATCACTCCACCCTGAACAGCGAGTGCCCTCTGGACGGTGCGCACTCCGGCCTTGCGCAGCTCACAGAGCACGCGAGTGAAGTGAACAAGCTGTGATTCGGGACTGAGCTGCTGTGTGTGTGATCCCAGCGCATATCACTTACTACTTGCAAGTGGAAGGATGGCAAGCCTAAAGACAATCATAACTACACAATGGGCAGTATTTGCATCAGCATTTGCAGTATTTTCATACTTTTATACTCTTTAATGAAAGGTGATACAAGGCGGAAATCCGCGCCGTTTTTCAGCAGTCACGTCACATGACCAACCCCAGCGAATCAGGAAGGTGGATGTCACAGTGACATTGTCCAATGAGACGCCAGCTAGAGCTCAGCACAGCGTATCCGCGTATTCTGAATGTTTACACAGCACCGGAGCTGACACGATCTGGATTGAATACGTGGACGCTGGCGGATTCCCGTTTCCCGGCGTTTCCAGGCGGTTTAATGTAAACGGACAGTGCATCCGCGAAGAAAACGAGACAGATACGGTCTAATGTAAACGTAGCCATAGACACAGACAATCATTCACACTACGGTCAATTTAGAGTCACCAGTTAACCTAACCTGCATGTCTTTGGACTGTGGGGGAAACCAGAGCACCCAAAGGAAACCCACACGGACACGGGGAGAACATGCAAACTCCACACAGAAAGGCCCCCGCCGGCCCCGGGGCTCGAACCCAGGACCTTCTTGCTGTGAGGTGACAGCGCTAACCACTACACCACCGTGCCGCCCTGTCAAATAACTTGATTTCAAAAATAAAAATACTCTACATATGGGACCAATGTGATACTTTAGATAAGGCAAGATCAACAGGAAAGCTTTATTTATTTATTTATTTATTGCACCATCACACTCTTGAATGCTTGCTTCTCATTTGCTCAGAAGGTGTTCCTTAATTTAACATTAGATCCCACTGCAATGTTTATATTAATGTGCTCCATTAAATATGCAAGCTACAAAGGGACTTCTACAGCAAACGTGTGTTGTGATTGATATGGTGAAGTTTTCTGTGAGGAGATGTTTGTTTCGCATTTTTGGAAGGAGTTTCCAGTGTCTGCGTTTTGTACCTTCCCAGAGGTAAAGCTGTTTCAAAGTCTTTGGGACTTTTGACTTTGTTTTCTCAGTAACAAGGCAGTATGTGTTTGTTTTTGTCTTATTGCCTTTGAAAGAGTAAAAAAAAAAGAGGGTGGTGAGGGAATGCTTGTTTATATCTACTTTAACGTAGCAAAGCTATGGCCTAATGTTTAGAGAAGCAGTTTTAGGACCAAAAGGTTGCTGGTTCAATTCCCTGGACCACTCGGAGTGGTTGAAGTGCCCTTAAGCAAGGCATTGAACCTTCGACTCTGGATAAGAGCGTCTGCTAAATGCTGTTAATGTAATGTGATAAAGTGAACTAACTTGTTTAAAAGTGTGTTATGTAAGATTAGACTTTTTGTTGTTGTTGGTTTCAAGATTAGATCTCTAACGCTTAAGTAGGTTTGACATTTGAATGATTCCTTGCCATGTTCATTCAGCTCATTCCAGGTTATTTGTACAATGAAGCATGCAATTAATATGGTGCTCTAACCTCAAGAAAAAAAAAATGAAGATAGATTTTTTTCAGATCTGTCATGGAATCCATCCACCACTATGGTGCCAAGACATAGACCTAAACACACAAACAACAGCAAAGCCTAGATGGGACTTACACCATCCTTCTACAACGTGTACAAAATATCCACTGGTTCACTCATGGCACCCTGGAGGAGATCTACGGGGACTTACCACCTGTCTCTGTCAGACTTAGACAGAAGACAGTGCTGCTCACTGGGCATTGTTTCCGAGCTGAAAGAGAAGCTATGTCCCACCTTCTCCTCTGGAGGTCAAGCCACCGCCCAGTGAAATCTCAAAAACTCACCTACCCTGCCATAATCTCTAGGGACACTGGGATTGGGGTACAAGATTTTAATGCAGTCATGACTGAGAGGAAGAGGTGGTGTGATATTGTAAGAGGAATCTCTGAAGAATGATAATGACAATTACTGAAAAATGAAAAAGAATGACTAAAAAAATTAAATATTGCACCTTTTAGTGGATGACTTATTAACTCCTTATGAACTTCGCTTGCTTGGTCTTTATGGGAAAATATCAGACCGAGGTCTTGACAGTATGGACCGAGCTGTAGACCTCAGTCTGATGTCTTCCCGTAAAGACCAAGCAAGCAAGGTTCATAAGGAGTTTATTATAGACCTTTTTTTTTTTATTTCTAAGATTAAAATGGACAGTCATTATGCATAATGAGGCATGATGCTGCTTTCAGTCTCATCATATCTGTAATGCAGTTGAGTCACAAATGCAGAATAAATACTCAGTGGTTTAAAAACTGAATTTTTGTTAGGGGTTAGCGGTTTCTGAATGCTCTTTGTTGCTCATTTCTTGAATAACTCGGTGACTCTTATTTGTTTTGTCGCTTTTCAGCCATTTTTGATTCCGTTTTGATTTCCAATTAATTTTTTTGTCTTTTTGTTTGTTTTTGCAACATTGAAAGCTGGAGCCTTGGAAAGAAAGTCTGTAATCACCCATGGGCATTATGGGAAAATACCGCCTGTCAAGGAACCAATCAGAGCACACGATTTTACCAGAAGTAGCTTGTGCCATGTAATAACCCTTACTTATTTCCTACATGAATATTAGGGTAAAAGTCAGTATTGTGACCACAGAAATGAGTTTTACACATACTTACAAACACATCACTTTATTATTATTATTATTATTATTATTATTATTATTATTATTATTTAAATATATTAAGATATAGGATGTTCTATTGTTTAATTCCCAGGACATTTCAACAGAGAAGTACATTTTATCATTCTTTTAAAGTTGACATTTCATGTCTGGAAATTTTTGATCAGGAAAGTTTGCAAACAAATCAGGTTAACACTTTGCAGATCTTGTTGAAAGCTTGCCGCATTTATTTGATGCAGGATTTGATGCTTTGGTTTCCCTTTATTTCTTACATTTGATTCTTGACCATTTGATTGTCTACCTATTTCATGGCCGTATATTAGAAAAATACCAAAAATTTGTGTCTTTCTTTCTTTCATTTATGGGGGGGGGGGGGGGGGGGGTGTTAATAACTACTCATTGCAGGTTATGGGTAGGTGATTTTAGTCATAGAATTAGCAAATTTAGCCAACAGGCTGCAGCCCTGCTAGTCAAATCAAGTTTATTTTTATAATGCTTTTAACAATAGACATTGTCCCAAAGCAGCTTTTACAGAATTTGAATGACTTTAAACATGAGCTAATTTTATCCCTAATCTATCCCTAATGAGCAAGCCTGTGACGACAGTGGCAAGGAAAAACTCCCTCAGACAACATGAGGAAGAAACCTTGAGAGGAACCAGACTCAAAAGGGAACCCATCTTCATTTGGGTGATAACAGACAACGTGATTATAACATTTTTAACAGTTTTAACATGAAGTCTGTTTTGTTGATGTTATAGCTCTTCATTGATGGAAACTTGAGTGTGAAACTGTTCATGATAACTGCAGTCCTAAAGTTAGCAAGTTAACTGTAGTCCTCAGCCATAAAAGCATTACTGTAAGTGTCCGGAGCATCTTCCAAGTATGACTTTCAACTGTCCATATGGGGCCGTCCTCTACAGTAGCGATGGGATGAGATCCTACCCATCCTAAGGAATAGTCTAGTGTCCATTGAAGTCAAGAGAATGATTTTTAATACCATCCTGAAATCAACTCTCCTGTATGGATTACAATCATGGGTGCTGACAAAAAGAGACGTTAGAACACTGCAGGCAGCAGAAATGAAAGTTGCCGGCACCATATTGGGTAAAAGTACAGTAGAGCTTACAGAATCCGGAACACCAAGCTTAGGAGAATGGTGGGAATAACCTCCGTTATCAAAGATACTGAAAGATCATCCCTCAAGTGGTTGGGACACATGGAAAGAATGAACAATGACAGAATCCCAAAGATGGCCTTTGACTTTAAACCAACAGGAAAGCATCCACCAGGAAGACCAAGGAGAAGATAGAGGGACAGCATCCAGGAAATGCTCACGAAATATGGGATTGGGAGAATTGACAAACTGGAGGAGGGGTGTTCCTGAACCGTGAAGAGTGGAGGAAAATATGATCTCAACTGACCGGTCCTAAGGCCTAACTGGGGAAGATGTACTGTATGTATGTATGTATGTATGATTTTAGTAGTCTTGATAAATTGAAGCCACAGTTGTATGCAGAACTGTTTAAAAATGGTAATATATAAATGTGTGATTTCTTTTTTTTTTCCTTTCTTGTTTTTCCGGGTTTATAATTCAACAGCAGAGATTTGCATGTTTCATGCAATAATACCAAAGTCTCTGATTGGTTCTTGGTTCAACTTGAAAGATGCACAAACAAAGCACATGTTAGGACTTGGACTGTTTTGGCCTCTAGAGGCCGCTGTTATTTCCTTTTCGTGTCTTGTTTATTTTGGCCTCTAGAGGCCACCACTGTTCCTGTGTTTTGTGTTTTTGTTAATTGCCTGTTAGTCCTAATTATCTTCACCTGTGTCCTTAATTAGTTTGTGTATTTATACCCCTGAGTTCAGTCCTCTTGTCACGGAGTCTTTGTGCTGTTATGTTTATCCCCAGTTTCCTTTGTACTGTGTTTTGTGGATCTTCTGAGCTTTTGCATTTTTGCCTTTTTCTTTTTGAATTATACTCTTTTTTTTTTTTTTGCCCTGGATTGTATATAGTGTACATAGTATAAATAAACCTTTTGTTACTTTTTCTACTTCCGCCTCACGCCTCTGCATTTGAGTCATTCCCCTGGTGGCCTAGTGGGGGTTTGCTGGATCATCACACCAACGAACCAGGTTCGAATCCCAGCAAAACCCTAACAGAAAGACTCCGTCATGACCAACTCAGCAGAGGCTGCTTCAACTGTCTACCCGGCCAACCTTCAGGGAATTATGGCAGCTTTGACACGCTTCGGAGCGACCATGGACGCTCATGGACGTACGCTCACCAGCCAACGTGAGGCCCTTGCTCGCCACGAGGAACTGCTTCAGCAAATTGGGAAAACCCTGGCACAGCTGACATCTCTGCCTGCATCTCCTGCTCCTGATCCAGTTCCTGCTCCTGATCCAGCTCCTGCTCCAGTGCCTCCTGCCATGCTGCCTTCTTCACCTCGCGAACCCAGCCTTCCTGCACCACAGAGGTATGATGGCAAGCACAGTGAGTGCCGAGAGTTCCTTACCCAGTGTCAACTCACCTTTGAGCTTCAGCCTACCACCTACACTATGGATCGCCGCAAGATTGCCTTTGTGATCACCTTATTAGCTGGTAAGGCGTGAGCCTGGGCTACTGCTATCTGGCAAAGACAGGGACCTGAGTGCTTTGATTTCCAGCTGTTTTCTGAAGAGATGCTTCGGGTCTTCGATCAGGCAGACATCAGTACCGACGCAGCCCGAAAGCTCATGTCCGTCCGGCAAGGAGGAAGCGTCGCAGATTACGCCATCTCGTTCCGAACACTCGCAGCAGTAAGTGGATGGAACGAGACTGCCCTGGTGTCAGCCTTCCACCATGGTCTGTCTGACCCCATCAAGGACGGTCTGGCCTCTATTGGATGCCCAAGTGACCTCGAAACCCTCATACAGACCTCCAGAACCAACCAGACTCAGGCCAACCGCCACAGAAGACCTGCACACACTTTCCGCCCTGGGCAGCGGGTTTGGCTGTCCACTAAGGACCTTCCGCTGCGGGTGGAGAACCGCAAGCTTGCTCCTTGCTACATTGGCCCCTTCAAGGTGGTGCGCAGGGTGAACCCTGTCTCCTACCGGCTCCAGTTGCCCCGGACTCTGAGGATCAACCCCACTTTCCATGTTTCCCTGTTGCGGCCTGTACTGATGTCTACGTATGCCCCTGCCCCTAGGAACCCCCCCGCATCTTCCAGGGGCAGACTGTGTTCACTGTGCATCGCCTGCTTGACTCCCGCCGGGTCCGCGGCGGGTTGAAATATCTGGTGGACTGGGAGGGCTATGGTCCTGAGGAGCGCTGCTGGGTTCCTGCTCGGGATGTTCTAGATAAAGAACTGTGTCGGGACTTCCATTCGGCCCATCCGGATCGCCCTGGGAACGTCAGGAGACGCTCCTAGAGGGGGGGGGTCCTGTTAGGACTTGGACTGTTTTGGCCTCTAGAGGCTGCTGTTATTTCCTTTTCGTGTCTTGTTTATTTTGGCCTCTAGAGGCCGCCACTGTTCCTGTGTTTTGTGTTTGTTAATTGCCTGTTAGTCCTAATTATCTTCACCTGTGTCCTTAATTAGTTTGTGTATTTATACCCCTGAGTTCAGTCCTCTTGTCACGGAGTCTTTGTGCTGTTATGTTTATCTCCAGTTTCCTTTGTACTGTGTTTTGTGGATCTTCTGAGCTTTTGCATTTTTGCCTTTTTCTTTTTGAATTATACTCTTTGTTTTTGTTTTTTTTGTTTTGCCCTGGATTGTATATAGTGTACATAGTATAAATAAACCTTTTTGTTACTTTTTCTACTTCCGCCTCACGCCTCTGCATTTGAGTCATTCCCCTGGTGGCCTAGTGGGGGTTTGCTGGATCATCACACCAACGAACCAGGTTCGAATCCCAGCAAAACCCTAACAGCACATTTCAGGTGGTTTCCTTGTTAGTGCCAGGGTTGAGCACAATAGCAACAAGGTGGGAATTGGTGAATAAAATGAAGTGCACCTTTAATGTGGAGAGAAAAAAAAAGCCTATGCAAAGAGGGGGAAAAAACAATCCCAATACAAAAACCCACTCAGTTGGCTGGTAAGAAACAGCTGAATAAACAAACTAGACATAATATGGTGATTGCTTACAGCATTCATTTCAAGACTGAGAAGCAAGTACGGTACCTAATATCATAGTGTCAGTGTCTTCTGAAAACATGGTTAATTAGCATGAAGTGTAATCTGTGCACGATATCAGCCGCAACTGCACTTGATCTAAGAGACCTCCTGCAGCTCTGCTTATAGTCTTTCACCTTCTTTTGTGTATATACAGAGGTCACCTTATTATATCAAGGGGCTATATTTAATTATGCCCCTCCTGTGATCAATCTAGCAGAACAAGACTGAAATTTACCCTTGGGCCCCAAATGGTATGAGCTCTATTTCCAAGTAGGATTTAGTTTGGATGAGATTTCCTCATTGTGTTTTTATATTCTATTATCTGATTATATCATAATGTTAGCTACAAACTGAGGGAAATTTTTTATACAGGACACAAAGGAGGTAATGACCAGATTAGGAAGTGGTGAGTGTAATTTGGCGAGGTTGTGGATTTCAGCATGGGTTTCCAGTAGCTTTTAAATAAAATACTTATTTTATTAATGATTGAATGTTAAAGGTAGACTGCCTTTCAGATTTTTCAAGTTTAGGTCATAAAAACAGAATTTTCCCCAACACCCAATTCTTTTGGCCAAGTGGAGCAAAAGCTACTGACTTCAAATCACAGGCTTCCAGTTTTATTAGAGTTTTTTTTTTTTTTTTTAAATGGAACAATTAATGAATTTAGGGCCACGTGGCCCTAAATTCTGTTATTTTTTCCTGCTTCACCATGACCCAATTCAAGATACAACATTATGCATCACGTGGTGGGCTTTCCCTGTTCGCGCAAGGCATTATGGGATACAAATTTGAAACAGGAGAGGGAAATGGAGGATGTGAGTGTGCGAATGAAATGTGAAAGACCGAGTATAGTAATGGAAAGTGAGAAGGAAAGACATTATGTTGCGAAGGAAAGGAAATGCAGGACCAAACTACAACCCCGATTACAAAAAAGTTGGGACAAAGTACAAATTGTAAATAAAAACGGAATGCAATGATGTGGAAGTTTCAAAATCCCATATTTTATTCAGAATAGAACATAGATGACATATCAAATGTTTAAACTGAGAAAATGTATCATTTAAAGAGAAAAATTAGGTGATTGTAAATTTCATGACAACAACACATCTCAAAAAAGTTGGGACAAGGCCATGTTTACCACTGTGAGACATCCCCTTTTCTCTTTACAACAGTCTGTAAACATCTGGGGACTGAGGAGACAAGTTGCTCAAGTTTAGGGATAGGAATGTTAACCCATTCTTGTCTAATGTAGGATTCTAGTTGCTCAACTGTCTTAGGTCTTTTTTGTCATATCTTCCATTTTATGATGCACCAAATGTTTTCTATGGGTGAAAGATCTGGACTGCAGGCTGGCCAGTTCAGTACCCAGACCCTTCTTCTATGCAGCCATGATGCTGTAATTCATGCAGTATGTGGTTTGGCATTGTCATGTTGGAAGATGCAAGGTCTTCCCTGAAAGAGACGTCATCTGGATGGGAGCATATGTTGCTCTAGAACCTGGATATACCTTTCAGCATTGATGGTGTCTTTCCAGATGTGTAAGCTGCCCATGCCACATGCACTAATGCAACCCCATACCATCAGAGATGCAGGCTTCTGAACTGAGCGCTGATAACAACTTGGGTCGTCCTTCTCGTCTTTAGTCCGAGTGACACGGCATCCCTGATTTCCATAAAGAACTTAAAGTTCTGATTTGTCTGACCACAGAACAGTTTTCCACTTTGCCACAGTCCATTTTAAATGAGCCTTGGCCCAGAGAAGACATCTGCACTTCTGAATCATGTTTAGATACGGCTTCTTCTTTGAACTATAGAGTTTTAGCTGGCAACGGCGGATGGCACGGTGAATTGTGTTCACAGATAATGTTCTCTGGAAATATTCCTGAGCCCATTTTGTGATTTCCAATACAGAAGCATGCCTGTATGTGATGCAGTGCCGTCTAAGGGCCCGAAGATCACAGGCACCCAGTATGGTTTTCCGGCCTTGACCCTTACGCACAGAGATTCTTCCAGATTCTCTGAATCTTTTGATGATATTATGCACTGTAGATGATGATATGTTCAAACTCTTTGCAATTTTACACTGTCGAACTCCTTTCTGATATTGCTCCACTATTTGTCGGCGCAGAATTAGGGGGATTGGTGATCCTCTTCCCATCTTTACTTCTGAGAGCCGCTGCCACTCCAAGATGCTCTTTTTATACCCAGTCATGTTAATGACCGATTGCCAATTGACCTAATGAGTTGCAATTTGGACCTCCAGCTGTTCCTTTTTTGTACCTTTAACTTTTCCAGCCTCTTATTGCCCCTGTCCCAACTTTTTTGATATGTGTTGCTGTCATGAAATTTCAAATGAGCCAATATTTGGCATGAAATTTCAAAATGTCTCACTTTTGACATTTGATATGTTGTCTGTGTTCTATTGTGAATACAATATCAGTTTTTGAGATTTGTAAATTTATTACATTCCATTTTTATTTACAATTTGTACTTTGTCCCAACTTTTTTGGAATCGGGGTTGTAATAAATATCGGCGGTCAGCAAGCACCTCGGTGTGATCAGCTGTTCGTTTAGTGACAGAATGATGTAACTGTCAGTGCACGGTCAAGAAAAACCTGTAGATGGCAGTAATGCAACACTGGATGCTAGCTGCCATAAAACCCCAACGAAGAAGAAAAAAGAAGGTAAACCTGCGCATGCGCACACGGACTTCCTCTGTCTGCTTGACTGCACAAAGCGAGCGATTTCATGCACATTATTTGCTCGGGAATCCTCTCAAATGAAATAACTTCCCAGCCACAGAATGGCCTGGATGTTTTTTTTTTTTTTAAGTTATGACAGAAATAAATATCACAATGACTAAATTTCAGACGGAACTAAATCTCACTGATTTTATGAAATTGAAAGTCCGTCTAGCTTAGGGTGACCAGATTTCCCTAGTCTGAAACCGGGACACTTTTGCGCGCGACCATGCTCGTGCACGTACACCTTTTTTTTTACGCAAACATGACACTCAGAGAGGTGCTCTTATCATTTTGTTGAAGCTCACATTTATCCACATCTCACATGAAATAAAACAAACAGGCATTTTGTTATCTAGTAGCATAGTGGTATACAGATCAGTTAAATTATGGTCAGACAACAGATTTTGTAATGGCTGAGAATAGGCCAGGCTATGTCCATAGGCCAAATTTAAACTGATTTATTTCACCTGTTTGTGAGAACACCAAGAAGATTGCATATGCACATGTAGGCTATATCTCTAAAATTGTATGCACTATAGCATGAACTTAAAAAGTAGATATGTGACCTCAACATAGCCTAGGTCAGAATCAACCTTAATAACGATTCCCCACAACTGAATGAATAAAGCAAGAAAATGTGTACAAAAGTGAACACTTTAATGGAAGGTGCAGCAAGCTGTTCAACACAGCCATATGGCCAAACTGTCAGAATGGTATGTTAAACAGAAACAAAAAAGAGACAAGTGATTTGAGAATATACACTCAAACAAAACAGCAATAAAGGAGGAGAGGGGCAACAGCCCGAGGAAAGCCCCCACAGGCGCACACATCATTTGCAACATAGGCTACCCAACTCAGTACAAGAACAAAGCACAGGAACAAAGCTAAGGTGACTGTCAATCCACCCACCCTAAACAAAATGCATTAGCCTACGTATATTTACAAGAAGAGTGAATCTTTTCCAGTTTTAAGGTGATCCTGTATATCGGCGTTACCACTGTGGGCTACGGAGAAGGAACACACAGTGTGTGCAGTAGGCTTCATGCGTATTGTTCTGCACCTCTCGGAGGAAGGGGTAGGTACCCTGTAAATCTTTGGAAAAGGTACATTTTCTTTTCGGCATAATTGCTGCGGCATTACTGCTGCTAGCTGGTAGACAAAGAACATTCGCACCAGTTAATGTTTATTTTATTGTTGCATGGCAACACATTCTGTTGTCTGGAATAATGTGGCTAAATAAACACCCATGCCACAGGGCCCGAGGGCAGTAACCAGCAAAGTTTTCAATTCCTGTCAATTCATCAAAATAGTAAATGCAGACATTTCTCCGCTAATGATTCCCACGCTGCTCAGTCGCAAACGTCGCGAGTGGCGAAAACCAGGACATATCCGTGTCCCGACAGACTTTTGTCGGGACTCGGGACACACAACCCCAAATCGGGACTGTCCCAGTAAAACTGGGACGTCTGGTCACCCTAGTCTAGCTTTAAAAAGTTACGATCTATCTCCAGCAGAAAATACACCAGAAATGTAATTATATCTCCTCGTAACAGGGAATCAAATGTGAGAGTTGCCAAAACAACAGATTAAAAACAAATCTTGGACAGAAAAGCAGCTCTGTCAAGCCTGGTGTGAATGGACCAAGGGCTTGACAAGATACTTGATGTAATGTTCACATGTCATCATGTTTTATCCACTGAATTCATGGTCAGAAGTTGTTTCCTGATGTCACCATTTTTCATGTAATGCACATCAATATATTTCAGTTATTCCCCAAAATTGAGTCATACATGAGCTGATAGCCAATGAGGCACGTAGCACCGAGTTGGCTATAAGCCATGTATGAAAAGATTGAGTGGAATAGCTGTTTTATTTCATCCACATTCACAGGATTTTGAGAAACCGAGCATTTTTATTTTTTGCAAATTTGATAAATGAAAACTTTTATACAAAACATCCAACAAAATCATTTCCATTTAGAATGTAAACAAACCAGCGAAATTACACTAGCAATTTGTGAAAAATGCTCTAATAAAAATTCTTTAAAAATTAAAAAAAACCTTTTTATTCCATATTTTGTTGAATTTTTATTTATTTATTTATTTATTTATTTATGGGGGGGGGGGGGTTGTTTTCGAGTAGAGTTTTTATTTCATCCTTGGTTGGTTCAGCAACATGCTCTGCCATTTTCTTCTTCTTCTTTAGGTTTTGTTTTTAGTGGTTGGCAAACCAGCTGGTGCATTACTGCCACCGACTGGGCTGGAGTGTGGAACAGGCGCTACTAGGGGGGGAAAATAAAAACTATATTATCTGAGCTGTTTCTGTTTCTTTTAAATACTTGATAAAGTGATATATCTGACCTGATGCGCGCCGCCATTTTGTTTTTCTCTACTCATGGTATATAAGCTGATATCCTAGTAGTAGAGTAGCCAATCAGAGTATGTGATTGCTCATATCCAGTGAATATGGATTGAATAAGAATGGATGGACACAATGTGTAAAGGTCTACAACTACTGGTGGAAATTTCAGGGTCCTTGTAAGTTATATTTAATAAAAAGCATCACAACTGCTTTAGCAGAGCAAAGTTCAGACTTTTGACATTCTAGCCATATCCTCATATATGATGTGGGATCAATGAAGTGGCATTCTCTGTGGTCTTGGTACAGACAATTGACAACAGTGCAGTACAAGATAATCACTGGACAACATATAGGGAAAATTAGGGAAGCTTACAGTCCAAATAGACAAGACAATAAATATAGCCTGTGCAAGTTGACCAAGTACATAAAAAAATGACATAATAAATACGGTAGAGCAAGCACAACAGTTCTAACAGCTACAGGTATGGTAATGTGGTGTATGACATACTGGACATACAGTAAACAGCAGCTGACTGGAAGAGTGTGTCCTGGGTAAAGTTTTGTCCCCGCAACTAGTTGCTGAAGAAGTAATTGCCCAACATGGTAATTGGTGTATAATGCCATTTCTGATTATCATATGATGTATGAATCATCCACACATAGTTTCACCACATTAGACAAATGAACAGCTTTTAGATATTCTTAAAGTACCCTAAAAGTATATGAAATGCTAAATTTCCAGTGTATTTACTTATAACTTTAAGAATTCTTATAGTATAAGTGAGTTTTTCTGACTTCTTAAAGATAACGAAATGTTAAAAAGAACATTTAAGATGTCAATTAAGTTACGAAATTTCACATTTAAATGTACTTCAAGTCAGTACTACTTTTAAGAATATCAATAAACTGTGTTAAAGTTACTAGAGCAGCGGCTACAATTATCGACAGTCCATTATTATTGACACCTTTTCAGATTTACCAATAAAAAACAAATTTACAAAGGTGAGTTTCAGTTATAACAGTTATTATTGGTTAATTAATCAACTGGAAGACCCCTCCCACCCCCCACCCTTTGAGCTTGTTGTCTGATGACACAGCTCGTTACCTGAGATGGAATTTTTTCAGCATTATCAGCAAGTTGAGAAAAACCCGGACATTATCATCGCAGGTAGGCATGGTGGAAAGATCATGGGCATGTTTTTACGTATTAAATTCACAGATATTTCATGATCTCCTCGTTGAAACCTACTTTGTTTCTTACTCTTTCATTTGACAATTGCAATTTTTAATCTAAACGCGCATTTGAGAAGTCACGTGATGTTTCAATAATAGTGATCACTTTCACCGGTGTCCACCATTATTGACACCCTGTGGAATTAAGTGACATTTACAACTGTTATTAATCGATCTTTGTGTAACATTATTGAAGTAGATGAAGTAACTTAAAAAAAGTGCTATGATTTTATATATATATATATATATATATATATATATATATATATATTGCCAAAAGTATTTGCTCACCTGCCTTGACTCACATATGAGCTTAAGTGACATCCCATTCCTAATCCATTGGGTTCAATATGACGTTGGTCCACCCTTTGCAGCTAGAACAGCTTCAACTCTTCTGGGAAGGCTGTCCACAAGGTTTAGGAGTGTGTTTATGGGAATTTTTGACCATTCTTCCAGCAGCGCATTTGTGAGGTCACACACTGATGTTGAACGAGAAGGCCTGGCTCTCAGTCTCCGCTCTAATTCATCCCAAAGGTGTTCTTTTGGGTTGAGGTCAGGACTCTGTGCAGGCCAGTCAAGTTCATCCACACCAGACTCTGTCATCCATGTCTTTATGGACCTTGCTTTGTGCACTGGTGCACAGTCATGTTGGAAGAGGAAGGGGCCAGCTCCAAACTGTAAAAACAGTCTGCATGCCTAGGTGCTTGATTTTATACACCTGTGGCCATGGAAGTGATTGGAACACCTGATTCCAATAATTTGGATGGGTGAGCAAATACTTTTGGCAATATAGTGTGTGTATGTTATTTACCAGCTGGGAGGTCCGTATTGTGAAATACCGTGACAGAGGTCTTGAAAGTATTGACCGAGGCCCTCTGGGCCGAGGTCAGTATTCAAGGCCGAGGTCAGGGTATTTCACTATACGGACCGACCTTAAGCTGGTAAATAATATATTTATTTTTTTCTTTACCAAATTCTAACAGAAAACAAGAGCACCCGAAAGGGAAAACCGAGGCAAGCTGAGCCACCATTTTGAATCCTCATTCGCTGTAATGCAAATGGATTTCTTCTCAGTATACAAGTGCACTTCCATGGCAGGAAAAAACTACATTTTGCCGTCTATGTAGTCCCCTATTTATACAAATAGGAGTCATTCAGGATTCAGCCATGTTTTTGCTCGGCGTTAGCAAATTACAGGTTTTAGCCTTCTCCTGAAATGTTTTCTTTTATTTCTTCTTCCTCAGGGTCGTAAAACTCACTTTCGCTGTGAAGACTCTTGTTATCATTGTCCATGCTGTAAAATTAATGCTATTCTCCTGAGAAATGCTGGCAAAAATTTATAAGATTTTTGATAATCTTATAAATAAATCTTAAAAAAAAGACAAATGGTGACAAAAAATGCTACTATGTTTGTTGTTGTGAACAAGCGAGTCGCCAGAGGTCCGTAACCGGGGTCCATAACTGAGGTCTGTATCGTAGGATACGGACCTGTTAGGGTTTTGCTGGGATTCGAACCTGGTTCGTTGGTGTGATAATCCAGCAAACCCCCACTAGGCCACCAGGGGGATGACTCAAATGCAGAGGCGTGAGGCGGAAGTAGAAAAAGAATCAAAAGGTTTATTTAAACTATATACACTATATACAGGGCAAAACAAAAGACAAAAAAAAAACCAAAGAGTATAATCCAAAAGAAAAGCAAAGTGCAAAAATACAAAAGCTAAGAAGATCAAAAAACACAGTACAAAGGAAACTGGAGATAAACATAACAGCACAAAGACTCCGTGACAAGAGGACTGAACTCAGGGGTATAAATAGACAAACTAATTAAGGACACAGGTGAAGATAATTAGGCAATTAACACAAACACAAAACACAGGAACAGTGGCGGCCTCTAGAGGCCAAAATAAACACGACATGAAAAGGAAATAACAGCGGCCTCTAGAGGCCAAAACAGTCCAAGTCCTAACAGGACCCCCTCCTCTAGGAGCGTCTCCTGACGTTCCCAGGGCGATCCGGATGGGCCGAATGGAAGTCCCGACACAGTTCTTTATCTAGGACATCCCGAGCAGGAACCCAGCAGCGCTCCTCAGGACCATAGCCCTCCCAGTCCACCAGATATTGCAAGCCGCCACGGACCCGGCGGGAGTCAAGCAGGCGATTCACAGTGAACACAGTCTGCCCCTGGAAGATGCGGGGGGGTGGGGGGTTCCTAGGGGCAGGGGCATACGTAGATGTCAGTACGGGCCGTAACAGGGAAACATGGAAAGTGGGGTTGATCCTCAGAGTCCGGGGCAACTGGAGCCGGTAGGAGACAGGGTTCACCCTGCGCACCACCTTGAAGGGGCCAATGTAGCGAGGAGCAAGCTTGCGGTTCTCCACCCGCAGTGGAAGGTCCTTAGTGGACAGCCAAACACGCTGCCCAGGGCGGAAAGCGTGTGCAGGTCTTCTATGGCGGTTGGCCTGAGTCTGGTTGGTTCTGGAGGTCTGTATGAGGGTCTTCCTGACCTTGCTCCAGGTCTTGCGACACCGTCTCACATATTGGTTGACCGAGGGCACCCCCGCGTCCTCCTCCTGGTCCGGGAACAGAGGTGGCTGGAACCCGAATTGGCACTGGAATGGCGACAGCTTGGTGGCCGATGACTGCAGGGTGTTGTGGGCGTACTCCGCCCATGGCAGCCAGGTGCTCCACGATGTCGGGTTATCCATAGCCAGGCCTCGCAGGGTGGTTTCCAGGTCCTGGTTGAGCCTCTCCGTCTGACCATTGGACTGTGGATGAAACCCAGAGGAGAGGCTGGCAGTGGCTCCGATGACCTTGCAGAACCCGTGCCACACTCGGGAGGAGAACTGGGGCCCTCGGTCTGAGACGATGTCCTGTGGAAGACCAAAGACTCGGAAGACATGATTAAACAAAAGTTTCGCAGTTTCAAGAGCAGAGGGGAGTTTGCACAGTGGTATGAAGCGGCAGGCCTTGGAGAATCTGTCAACTAAGACCAAAATGACCGTGTTACCTTGTGACTCAGGGAGACCCGTGATAAAGTCGACTGCCACGTGGGACCAGGGACGCCGGGGAATGGTCAGAGGATGCAGGAGACCCTGGGGACGCTGTCGTGGGTTCTTGGTTCTGGTGCAAACCTCACAGGACAGGACAAATGACCTTACTTCCTTCTCCATGTTAGGCCACCAGAAGCGTCTTTTCAGGAAGTCCAGGGTCCTCCGAGCTCCCGGGTGGGCGGTGAGAGGGGAAGAGTGACCCCACTGGAGAACCTTGGCCCGGGCTTGATGTGGGACGTACAAGAGGCCTGGTGGCCCCGTCCCAGGACCGGGGTCCTGGCGTTGGGCTCGTCGGACAGCCTCCTCAATACCCCAGCGGACAGGGGCCACAATCCGGGACACAGGGATAATAGGCCCGACTTCATTCTCCCTGTTAGTGGCAGAGAACAGTCTGGACAGTGCGTCAGGTTTGGTGTTCTTGGAGCCGGGGCGGTATGAGAGGGTGAAGTCAAACCGACTGAAAAACAGGGCCCACCTAGCCTGTCGAGGGTTCAGTCTCTTGGCTTGCTGGAGGTACTCCAGGTTCTTGTGGTCAGTCCAAACCAGGAATGGATGTTGTGCTCCCTCCAGCCAGTGCCTCCACTCCTCAAGGGCCAGTTTGACCGCTAGCAGTTCTCGATCCCCCACATCGTACCGGGACTCAGCAGGACTCAGGCGGTGGGAGAAGTAAGCGCAGGGGTGCAGCTTTCCTTCCGAACGTTGAGAGAGCACCGCGCCGACACCACTGTCCGAGGCGTCCACCTCCACGATGAATGGTTGGGAGGTGTCCGGGAGAACCAGAATGGGTGCCGTGCAGAAGCGGTCCTTGAGGTCTTTGAACGCCTTTTCTGCCTGAGGAGACCAGCCATAAGATCCACCTGTCCCTTTGGTGAGGTCAGACATGGGTGCTGCCACAGAACTGAAGTTCCTGATGAACTTGCGGTAGAAGTTAGCGAATCCTAAGAACCGCTGAACCTCCTTAACGGACTTGGGAGTAGGCCAATCCCGGACGGCCAGGGTCTTGGCAGGGTCCATTTGGAGTTGGCCTGTCCGTACAATAAATCCCAGAAAGGAGACCTCGGGAACATGAAATTCGCATTTCTGGGCCTTGGCGAACAGATTGTTCTGTAGCAGCCTCTGGAGAACCTGGCGGACATGGTGGCGGTGCTCCTGCACGGTCTTGGAAAAGATAAGGATGTCGTCGAGGTAGACAAAAACGTATAGGTTAATCATGTCCCTTAAGACGTCGTTGATTAGGGCCTGAAAAACAGCTGGTGCGTTGGTGAGTCCGAAGGGCATCACCTGGTATTCGTAGTGCCCAGACGGGGTGTTAAAGGCAGTCTTCCACTCGTCTCCCTGTCGGATACGGATGAGGTGGTATGCGTTCCGTAGGTCCAACTTGGTGAAGACGGTGGCGCCTTGGAGCAGGTCGAAAGCTGTGGACATCAGCGGAAGGGGATATCGGTTGCGCACAGTGATCTTATTCAGGCCCCTGTAATCAATACATGGTCGGAGCCCCCCATCCTTCTTGCCGACAAAGAAGAAGCCGGCTCCAGCAGGTGAAGTGGAGGGTCGAATAAACCCAGAGACCAGGGCATCTTTGAGGTATTCCTCCATGGCCTTGCGTTCTGGCTGAGAGAGTGAAAACAGTCTGCCACGAGGAGGGGTAGTCCCAGGGAGCAAGTCGATGGCACAGTCGTAGGCCCGGTGCGGAGGAAGAACGGCGGCCCTGCTCTTGCTGAATACCTCCTTGAGATCCCAGTACTCTGTGGGAACTTGAGATAACTCGGTGAGATCAGGGGGCTCGGCAGGAGACACAGGAGAGCTAGAGAGCAGACAAGAGGCATGGCATGCAGGGCCCCATTCCACAACCTGGCTTGTTACCCAGTCTATGCGAGGGTTGTGGCGAGTAAGCCAAGGAAGGCCTAGAATAACTGGGAACTCAGGTGAAGGAATCAGGTGCAGGGATATTTCTTCCTTGTGACCTTGAGACTGGAGGAAGACTGGAGAAGTAACTTGAGTGACTCTTCCATCACCTAACGCTTGGCCATCGAGGGCAGACACAGACAGAGGGACTTCAAGAGGTGCAGTAGGTATATTGATGCTTTGGGCGAAGTGAATATCCATAAAGTTCCCAGCCGCCCCTGAGTCTATCAAAGCTTGACAAGAGTGGACAGACTCACCCCAGGAGATGGAGACCGGGATGTAGATTCCTTGGCCAGGGAGTCCGGGAGAGAGGGTAGGCCCCGTCACAACCCTCCCTCGGCTGGACGGGGCGGTCCTTTTCCCAAGAGTTCGGGACATGATGCTCGGAAGTGACCAGGCTTGCCACAGTAGATGCAGCACTTGTCCCTCCTTCTGCGCTCCCTCTCAGATGCGGAGAGGCGAGTACGACCCACTTGCATGGGTTCTGGACAGTCACTGAAGGAGGTAGACGGTCTCCAGGTAGAGGTAGGGAGGCTGGGGGGGCTCAAGGCTTGGTGGCGTTCTCTCATCCTGTTGTCCAGACGAATAGCATGTGAGATGAGGGTTTCGAGGTCACTTGGGCATCCAATAGAGGCCAGACCGTCCTTGATGGGGTCAGACAGACCATGGTGGAAGGCTGACACCAGGGCAGTCTCGTTCCATCCACTTACTGCTGCGAGTGTTCGGAACGAGATGGCGTAATCTGCGACGCTTCCTCCTTGCCGGATGGACATGAGCTTTCGGGCTGCGTCGGTACTGATGTCTGCCTGATCGAAGACCCGAAGCATCTCTTCAGAAAACAGCTGGAAATCAAAGCACTCAGGTCCCTGTCTTTGCCAGATAGCAGTAGCCCAGGCTCGCGCCTTACCAGCTAATAAGGTGATCACAAAGGCAATCTTGCGGCGATCCGTAGTGTAGGTGGTAGGCTGAAGCTCAAAGGTGAGTTGACACTGGGTAAGGAACTCTCGGCACTCACTGTGCTTGCCGTCATACCTCTGTGGTGCAGGAAGGCTGGGTTCGCGAGGTGAAGAAGGCAGCATTGCAGGAGGCACTGGAGCAGGAGTGGGAGCTGGATCAGGAGCAGGAACTGGATCAGGAGCAGGAGATGCAGGCAGAGATGTCAGCTGTGCCAGGGTTTTCCCAATTTGCTGAAGCAGTTCCTCGTGGCGAGCGAGGGCCTCACGTTGGCTGGTGAGCGTACGTCCATGAGCGTCCATGGTCGCTCCGAAGCGTGTCAAAGCTGCCATAATTCCCTGAAGGTTGGCCGGGTAGATAGTTGAAGCAGCCTCTGCTGAGTCGGTCATGACGGAGTCTTTCTGTTAGGGTTTTGCTGGGATTCGAACCTGGTTCGTTGGTGTGATAATCCAGCAAACCCCCACTAGGCCACCAGGGGGATGACTCAAATGCAGAGGCGTGAGGCGGAAGTAGAAAAAGAATCAAAAGGTTTATTTAAACTATATACACTATATACAGGGCAAAACAAAAGACAAAAAAAAAACCAAAGAGTATAATCCAAAAGAAAAGCAAAGTGCAAAAATACAAAAGCTAAGAAGATCAAAAAACACAGTACAAAGGAAACTGGAGATAAACATAACAGCACAAAGACTCCGTGACAAGAGGACTGAACTCAGGGGTATAAATAGACAAACTAATTAAGGACACAGGTGAAGATAATTAGGCAATTAACACAAACACAAAACACAGGAACAGTGGCGGCCTCTAGAGGCCAAAATAAACACGACATGAAAAGGAAATAACAGCGGCCTCTAGAGGCCAAAACAGTCCAAGTCCTAACAGGACCCACTCGCCAGGCAATCAAAGCGCAGGATTTGGACCGCGAAAAAAAAAAAAAAAAAAAAAAAAAAACAAATATATATATATATATATATATATATAATTTTTTTTTCTGATTAATAATAGAATGGAATGTTTATTGAGGATTTGGAATCCTATTGCAATAAGTGGAATTAGACCAGAATTAAATTCTGAGCATATAAAAAATCAAACGCTTGATATATTCTGATTTGTCTATTCCATTCAGAAAACCTTTTTTTTTTTTTGCAGTTTGTTGTAAATATCTACCACATGTTACAATATGAGTAGACATTTTATATTTTGGTTCAAGGAATGCCATGTGACCTTTGAGCTGGATTTGCATGCAGTTACAATATCAATTGCCTGTTAACATTTATTGGTAAACTACAAAACTAGAAATTAGTACAAACAACAATGAATGATTAACAAAATGTGATCTATGAAAATACTTAGAAAGTGGTTAGAAAGTGGAACAAAAAGATTTTCTGACACAGGTTAAACATTATCAGTTCATTTATTTACAAATATTAGAATTACTTCCTCATTTACGTAAGCACCGACATCCATATATTTATATAAAATATATTTTGTACTAGGGTGGCACGGTGGTGTAGTGGTTAGCGCTGTTGCCTTACAGCAAGAAGGTCCGGGTTCGAGCCCCGTGGCCAGCGAGGGCCTTTCTGTGCGGAGTTTGCATGTTCTCCCCGTGTCTGCGTGGGTTTCCTCTGGGTGCTCCGGTTTCCCCCACAGTCCAAAGACATGCAGGTTAGGTTAACTGGTGACTCTAAATTGACCGTAGGTGTGAATGGTTGTCTATGTGTCAGCCCTGTGATGACCTGGCGACTTGTCCAGGGTGTACCCCGCCTTTCGCCCATAGTCAGCTGGGATAGGCTCCAGCTTGCCTGCGACCCTGTAGAACAGGATAAAGCGGCTAGAGATAATGAGATGAGATATTTTGTTCTAAATATAAGTCTATGTAAAACAAATTTTAAATAAAAACGATATTTTGTTTACTCAATACCACATACCGATTATTTTTTAAAGAAATAATCATCTGGATGTCGACAATTGTGGAACGGTGTCACGTGATCTGATATGCTAAGTAATCGGGAATCAACTAATTTCTTTTCCAGTGGAAGTTTGAATAATTATTCATGCACAATTTACGTATTTAAAGTCTTTTCTACTTTGTAATGGTCAGAAGATTGTTAAGGTGTCAATAAATGTAGCTGCTGCTCTAGTATATTTAATGAATTTAAAAAGTTCAGTAAAGTTACTCAAATTTACTACTAATTTTAAGGGCTGGTCTTAAGTTAAATACACTCTTAAATTTAAGGTTCCTTTAAGGTTTAGATTAAATTAGATTCACATTTTGACTATTCATCAGGAGGGGTGAGAGCTTCCGTGATTTAATGAAGAACTTTTATCATTTTTTCCCTCCATGTTTACATTTTGACCATTTGACATATGCTTTTATCCAAAGAGACTTGCATTCTAGTTGAGCAGATGAGAAGTGAAAGACTTGTTCAAGGACAACATTAATATCATTGACTATTTTGTGTGTAATTCATTTATTTTAAGTGAGTATTATTTTCGATTTTATTATTCAAAGTGATTTTTAGTAATTTTGAGTTCTCTCTCTCTCAAAATGTATTGTTTAATAAACCCCAATGGATGTCTTTCCATCTCTTTTTATTGGATGTATTGGCCAAAAATGTGATGACAATACACTCACTAGCCACTTTATTAGGAACACCCATTCACCTGCTGTTTGATGCAGTTCTCTAATCAGCCAATTGCTTAATAACAGCACAATACATAAAATCATGCAGATACAAATCAAGAGCTTCAGTTAATGTTCACTTCAAACATCAGAATGGGACAAATTGTGATCTCAAAGTGTGACTTTCACTGTGGCATGGGTGTTGGTTTGAGCCAGATGGACTGGTTTGAGTATTTCAGAACCTGCTGATCTCCTGGGGTTTTCACATACAACAGTCTCTAGGTCTAGGGTTTATACAGAATGGTGCGAAAAACAAAAAAAACATTGAGTGAGTGACAGTTCTATGGGTGGAAACATCTTGCTGATAAGAGAGGTCAGAGGAAAATGGCCAGATTGGTTTGAGCTGCCAGGAAAGACATAGTAACGTATCACTCTTTACAAGTGTGGTGAGCAGAAAAGCATCTCAGCATGCAACAGCAGAAGAACACATTGGATTCCACTCCTGCAGTCAAGAACAGGGATCTCACAATCAAGGACAAGTTCCTATTAAAGTGGACGGTGAGTGTAGAATAAAGGTGCTTCAACAAATCTACAGAATATGATTTTTGCTCTCTGGCTCTGCGCAGATGGATTCACTGGCACATCTTCATCTACAAAGTAATTATTGACAAATTGCCCAGTTACCTTATTAATCTTCTGACCTGGAAAAATAGCACACACAGTCTGCGTTCAAATGACACTCTGCTGTTCACAGTTCCATGCTCAAATACTGAGCTTGGTAAAATGGCTTTCAATTATTCTGCTCCTTCATATTGGAACCTTCTCCAAAAAGACATACAGCTTAGTGTATTTATTTCACCGGAGCACTTTAAACGGCTACTAAAAAACTTGAAATCAGACTGTTGCACATGTTTCCAATGATTTTTACCTATGTCCCCTTTCCCCATCAGATTTCTAATCAATTCAATGTTTTTTACTTTTCTCTGTTTGTTTTGTTCCTTGTTTGCACTGTCTACTATTTGTAGCTCCTTTTACTTCTTCTGTTTGTTTTGATGTTCTGTATTGTATACTTTTTTTTAACAGTATGTGTTTATATTGTCTATATGTACTCCCAGGGCTCCCTTGCAAAAGAGATTTAATATCTCAATGGGATATCACCTGGTAAAATAAAGGACAAATAAAAAAAAAAAAAAAAATGATGTGGAAATACAGGTGGCATGGTGGTGCACTGTCGCCTCACAGCAAGAGTTTTCTTGGTTTGATCCTCACGACAGTCTTGGGTCTTTCTCAGTGGAGTTTGCATGTTCTCCTTGTGCCTGTATTGCTAGGTTTCAATCACGTGATTTTCTTAGCGGTTTTCGCAGAAGTGAAATAGCTGGTGGTCTAAATGGGCTGCCGTAGTGCAAACAACTAGTGATAGCTTATCAGAGTATGCTCATAATCTAGAAGCCTCTGCTCACTTTAGATATATTCAGAAGATTGCTATGTGCAATGGAATCAACCCCTACAGTCTGGGAAAGAAGGATTTGTTATACGATCTCGAAAACTACCCTTCAGTCAAGTTCCCCAACATCTCGAACTATCTGGTGTTGCAGACATCCTTCTACACCGCAAAACAGATGAAAGTGTGGAAGAGTATGGAGGCTTGCAACTTTTTTGTATGTGGCTGGGTAAAGGACCTCGGTATCAAGTCGCTGCCAAATGAATCCTGTATTGTTTTTGCCTGTGGAAGTAAGTTTTTTTTTTAAAGCTTTTCGTTTGCATCTTTACAATGAAGCACTGCAAGTTGAGGTGTAAACGGTTTCCTTGATTCTCACTTGTGTTGGCTCTTGTCTCTCAGGTAAATAATTCACAAAGATCATCAGAAACCCCTTTAAAGACCTGGATCTCAGTTAAACAAGACGGAGAAGTGATCACGGCGCATTGTCACTGTTCGGTTGGGTAAGAATTTTGTCATGACCTTCATGCATATGGACTTTGTGAGGAGTAAACAAAGAAACAGCTGGGGACTTTAGCACTTCGTGACTAAAAAAAGTACCGTAAAATAATGACACATAGCAAGAAAAGTACTTGGAAAACACTACAGACATAGCTGAGAGAGATATACAAACCTTTCACCAAGTGATCACTGCAAACTCAAGCATGCTTTAACTCTGCTCCCTTTGATTTCAGTGAGAGGTTCAAAAGCCACCTTTCTCTGTCTTTTTTGTGATATCCTGTGTTCATTCACCCTTTTTTATTAGTTCACAGGGAACCCTGATGAACTTTCAGTTTCATGGTTTGATCGATCCGAACAACCTAAAACAACACAAGCGTAAGGCATTTTACATTCGAGCAATGCACCTTCTCCGTACAAACTCTGTCAACTGAGCTTTGGCAGACCATCAGCTAAAGTTTTGCATAGCTACTGAGGTGGATGTAATGTCACGTGAAACCCAGCAATAGACCCTTTTCAGTCACGTGACCTTCGTAAACGCGACCACCATTTTGGACATGTAGCGGACTTCGGCTCGAATTGGTTTGAATGCGAGGAAGGTGACAAACGGAGAACATACAAGAAAAAGGAGCGAGATGCAGAAAATACCTTCGCTATCCAGCGACGTAGGGCATTTACAGGGCGAGCAGAGGGAGAAATAACAACAGTAACGACACATTAGCAACACCATACAGAAATAACGGTTTATGGCACAGACCCTTTCGGTTCTTGCTCATCTAGCTGCTACAATGACTGCTTAGACTGCAACAATAATACCTAACACACATTTAAGTATCTGTCGTAAAGACATGAAACTCGTCGAGTGACGAGTGTGTTCATTGATAAGCTAACACAATCTAAAAGTAGACATACCATCACACTGCCCTGGCGCTGTGTACAGTTTACCTTCTACGGTTTGTGCACTCACTATTTGCCATTACTTTCTCCAACCGTTGTTACAGATTACAGGGAACGGCCTGGATTTAAGAGACAAATACATGTTCCTCTTGTTTGGAACACTTATTTGTAGGCAGTGCTTAATTTGTAAAGTGGGAGGTCCCGGAGCGCAGAGGATGAGCGGCTCCGGTGCGGAAAAAAAGAGGGGGGGTGCGTTGCTGCGCTTCTGGGCATGTTTTGTAATAACACTGCAAATTAAGTTCATCTGCAGATGTTTTGTGGATGTCGTTTCATGAGAGAAATCACCAACAAGACAGATATCAAAATCAGACATTAACACTAAATAAACTTGCATTTTTTATTTAATTATTATTATTATTATTATTTTGTTACATAGTCAAAAGAGGTGTCGGATCACCGGATCCAGTGTAAATAGCTGCCGGAGCCAACGCCCGAGGTTCCAGAGCGCGCTCTGGCTTGCTCCCCCTCAAATTAAGCGCTGTTTGTAGGACACTGCCTCTGATCTGTCCTACAGTCTACCAACAGCAAAGGAACACAACGCTAGCTAATGTCGTTGGCTAATAGCTACTACAGAAGAACAAAGAGGTTACAATGGGTTATTTTACCCTATTTGGTTACACACTCGCCGCCACAGAATGTTAACAGCAATGTAATGCCTTTTCTGGCTAATTTTATTCGTCTTACCTCCAACAAAGTGGTCACTACACAAACGCTGGTATGCCGAGGGCTGCCAATCTTTCCTGTTTATGGCTGCTATCCATCTTCTCCGTCAGGATCCGATAAAATGATAACCCTTGCCTTGTTTGTTGATGGTTACTACATCCAGGTGCACAACAATATAGTGGCATGATGGAAGTCTTGCTGAAAATAAACACTTTCTTTGCTGCCGTTCCTCAATGCTGGCTGTGGTAAACTACTGGTAGTACATGTCCAAAATGGCGGCCGCGTTTGTCGTGACGTCACGTGAAAAGGGTCTATAGATTTCCTTCGGGTGCTCCAGTTTTCTCTAACAGTCCAAAGACATTCAGATTAGGCCAACTGGCTACTCTAAATTGCCCATTGGTGTGAATGGTTGTTTGTCTTTGTGTTCATCATGTGATAGATTGGTGACCTGCCCAAGGTGAAACCCTTCTCTCACCCAAAGTCAGCTGGGAAGCCAGCATCCCCTGTGACCCTGCCAAATAAGTGGTATTGTCACGATTGGCAGGGTTAGCGACTGGATGCATGTGCTGTCAGAGTTTATTAAACAAACAGGTAAACAGATCCAAATCATGAAACAAAAACATGGTCATAAACAGCCAAGGGTCAGGCAATCTACAAACAACATAAACTAGAAGAGAACAGAAGCAAAACGAGAAAACCAAGCAATGTCAAAAGCTTGGTAAATGAATGGTGCTTATGCAAAACATGCTTATGCTCTGAGCAGCACGAACCTCACAGACTGATTACATTTACTTGTCCTGGATTAGAACAATGGATGCTTATGTGTGTTATTTAAATAAATTTCATTGACATGTATATGCATATATAAAATAAATTTATTCTTTACAAAACTCTTTTTTTTTCTATAGTGGCATCCTATGTTTGCATTGCAAGGTATTAAAAGTACAAGTTTCAGCCTGCTCTGAACAATTGTAAGCATAATTCTATACAGCATAGTAGCACTGCCAAGTTAATCGCAAGTCATTATACAATTACATTAACTACTCTTCCAAGTCTGAGACTATTGAGTTCTCAAATTCAACTGCCTAAAGTTAAATTTTAATTTTGGGAGCCATGAGCTGAACATGTTACAATGGATTATATTATATTACATGGCATTTAGCAGACGCTCTTATCCAGAGCGATGTACAATGAGTGCAAAAGTCAGGCACATGAAGTGCTGAACTTCGAGACAAGGAAGTTCTCATGCCAACTGAACAAGTGACAGCAATACTTGGTGTATTGTAGTGTAATATGCTGTTGAAATACCAATCCTCAAACAGCCAAGGAAACAAAGCAACCATATAAAGTATCACTAAATATGGAACTCAAAACTGCTAACCTCAGGCTAGACAGTATGCAGCCTGGGTTAGTCTCGACTGAAACACAGTTACACAGTGGGCAGGGAAAAGGGGAGAGGTGCAGCCTGAAGAGGTGAGTCTTCAGTCTGTGCTTGAAGGTGGTCAGGGATTTGACAGTTCTGACCTCAATGGGAAGGTCATTCCACCGATGAGGAACCAGGACAAACAATAGTCTTGAGTGGGTTTGGCAGGAGCGGAGAGGAGAAGGGGCCAGGCAACAAGCATTAGTGGAGTGGAGTGTTCTGGCTGGTGTGTAGGAGTGGAACAGACTCTGGTGGTATGCTGGCCCTAACCCTTTGAGAGCCTGGTAAACTAGCACCAATGTCTTTAATTTGATGCGACCTGTGATCGGTAGCCAGTGCAGGTCGGCAAGCAGAAGGGTGACATGGGAAGAATGAGGGAGATTGTAGATCAAACAAGCTGCAGCATTCTGGATGAGCTGCAGGGGTCTGATGATAGAATCTGGAAGGCCAGCAAGGAGAGATTTGCAGTAGTCCAAGTGGGAGAGGATCAGCACTTGGACCAGGAGCTGAATAGAGTAGGTGGTAAGAAAAGGGCAGATCCTTTGGATGTTGTAGAGGAGGAATCTACACATCCAGATGACTGCAGCGATGTTTCCTGAGGAGGAAAGTTTGTCATCGAACATGACCCCTAGGTTATTTGCACTGAGTGAAGGAGACCTAGAGATGTCCCCCAGGGAGATGACGATGTCCAGGGGTGGGGAGGATGGAGCAGGAATGTAGATTACCTCCATCTTGCCTGGGCTGAGCTTAAGGTGATGGTTGTCCATCCAGTCCTATATGTCAAGCAGGCGAGCAGAGATCTGTGTGCCAGAATGAAGAAAAGAGAGAAACAGTGGGGTGTCATCAGCATAGCAGTGGTAGGATAGCCCATGAGCAAAGATAATCAGGCTGAGAGACTGGTTGTAGAGAGAGAAGAGAAGCAGACCAAGGACTGAACCTTGAGGGACACCAGTGGTAAGTGGGAGTGGTGCTGATACAGTAATAAGAAAAGGATTTTGTGTAATAGAGATCCATATGATAATGGTACTGCACTGCAGCCTGAAAACAAAGAACCAGTGTTGTGACAGGCTTGGAGCAGTCTGATATCCTACCTATCACTTCATATCTGATGTTAAATCTGCTTATTTTATTGAACTATCTATGGCATTGCTTCAGAAGAATCTGGATGGCTTTGATTCCATCTCCAAAGTGCAAACCACATGTTCTTTATACCCTGCATTGAGTTACGGCTATAGCAACTACCTGGAATTATTTCTAATCACAGTCGATCCATTACTTCACACTACTAATTTATACAATTCTGACATTTGGCTCTTTAAGATTGTACCTATTCATTAATATACAAAATAAAATATTTAGACTGGCATGCCATCTAGGATGTATTAACACCTCCTGTCACTGTTCCTAGGATGTGCTGTGTACTCACTCTGACCCTGGCCAGGATAAAGCAGTTAATGGAAGTTCAGTGAATGACGTCCAACTTTTTTCAAAGTAAACAAGGTCATTTAAATGTGTATTGAAGGAGTTTGAGGACAAGCTTTTTCCAACTACAGAGACTCAAAGGATTACAAACCAGAACATAGCCTTTCAGATCAAGAGGTTGTTGATGATAATTAGCCTTTAAATAGCAGTTTGCCTGTGCCTGTCAAGTGGAGAGAAATGGTAACCCCAAATGTGCTGCTCTTTACCTCCCCATCACTGTCTTCCTGTTTTAAGAGTTTAGTCTCACCCCACCATTTTTTTAAAGAGAGATTATAAACCTGGGTCTTATATTCTCAAGCTTTTGCTCAATGCCTTTGATCTCCCATTTCTTCCAGGTCCAAAATTCCTAAGTGCTTTGTAATCTCCTTGTCAGAAAAAGACTCATAGAAACTAAGAAAAATCAATGTGATTGGCCTATAAGGAGTAATACACCAAATGGTAGAACAATTTCGTCCTTGAGAACATCTTAAATTTCAGTATTATTGCAGTGCTTTCAGGCTACATCCACACAACAACGGCAACGAGATGTTATTTAAAAATATATCGCGTCCAAATGGGCAACGATCAGTAAAATATCAGGTCCATATGGCAACGCAACGCTTGCTGAAAACGATGCAATACACATGCCACACCTCTAGGGGCACTGTAAGACGGTCCCTTCGGAGACACCAGAACAATAGAAGAAGTAAGGACGCATGCGCATAAACTATTATGCGCGAGACTTCATATTAGCCACAAAGTCAGGAAAATCTGTTTGTAAAATTACATTATAATGACCAAATACAATGAAAAGTATTTTTCCAGTCTCACCTGTGAAAGGTAATCCCATGTGATCTCGTTTGGACGGTAAACCTGTTGGTACAGTTAAATGCAGCTAATCTTTATTCTCCGCTTTGACCTATCCAATAAGGCGGTGAGGATGACGTATGATTCTACGCGGAAGGCGGCGTCTTTAATGGTCCGGAATAAATTGAATGCTACACGTTGATGGATTAATTTGCTCTTCTATGCCCTTTTTGAGGAATGTATTGTAGGAGTTAAACCAACATCTGAAGAGGTGAGATCGCTCCTTTTTTTCCCTATTTTTGCTGGCGGGATTGACTCTGCCTTAAGGGCAGAGTCTCTCTCTCTCTCTCACTTTGCACCATTACACAATAAATATTCACAGTGAAAATATTTTGTAAGCGCGTTTCATGAACCAAGTTATAGGATTTGTTGACAACTCGCATCGAGTTCGTTACACTTCTACCCGGCGTGAAGCACTCACCGTCATGTGGTTGTGACATCATCGTAAACAAATCCGTTCTACTCATCCAGACGACTTCACAACGGCAACGTTGCCAGATCTTTCCACTCTGGAACCCGTTCTCAAAAAGATTGCGTTTTGGGCACCCAAAACGCCGGTGCCGTGTGGACGCCAGGCCTAAACGATAAGCAATTGTATCGGAGTCACCTGAATCCGTTGCCGTGTGGACAGGGCCTCAGTAACTGCTCAGGGTTCTGGTGAACCCAGAGCCTATTGAGGTATTTCACCTGACGTCACAGGGTCACGTGACGCCCCGGTGTCCGCCATTTTGAACGTCAAGCTACATACTAATGCTGCAGACAGAGAGGGAGAACCGGCTTGAAAAAAAACGTGTTACAGGCACCTAGAATAGATTAATTTGTCAGTAAGCACTCTATAAATAACCATGGTGTTTGCTTGTTGTGCTGTGGGCTGCCACAACAGACAGGGACAGCGTGCAGGACACTCCTTTTACCGGTTTCTAGTGATGGGAATTTCGGCTCTTTTTCGGGAGCCGGCTCTTTTGGCTCTTCTTACTATAAGGAGCCGGCTCTTTCGGCTCCCAAATGGCTCCTGAGATTTTATTTTTGATTTAATTGCTGCAATTAACTAGTTAATTAATTACATTATTTATATTTTATCAATAGGATGTTTTCCATTTTATTTTTTCAAGCCATTGTAAAGCTTTGTAAAGTATAGCAGTGTAACAATGTTCTAGCTATAGAAATAAAACTTACTTACCAATTAATAAATTATTTTCTCACAAACATAATGCAAAACTGTGTTATATTACCAATATAAAATACACAGCTGATTTTCCCCTCCTCAGGTGCCTCACAGACTCCTCTCCCCTGCGCTCCACAGCTTTAAGCATTACACCAATTTTCGTATTTTCGCAGCTGTGAATGACATCAACCCCCCCAACCAAAAAAAGTAGGCGTACACCATGCTACTTTTTTTCCTTTGAATGGTAATAGACAACACAAAGACGCAATCGGACAGCAACTTTTTTTGTGAAAGCCTCTCTCTCTGAGGCACCTACGGACAAAAAACTAATTCGGCTCCCCAACTCGGCTCCCACCGAAGAGCTGGCTCCCGTCGTTCACTTCAAAGAGCCGGCTCTTTGAACCGGATCGTTCGCGACCGACACATCACTACCGGTTTCCTATTGACCCAGACAAGAGGGCCAAATGGATTACAGCTGTGAAGAGACAGGATTGGGAGCCAACAGAGTACTCCAGACTTTGCAGTGATCATTTCATGTCAGGTTAGTTTATCAGTTAACGCAATTTTGATAAAATATATAGCAAAAAGTAAATGGGTCAGTGTTTGTTAACCCATCTGAGCAGTGAAACAAGGCAGTGTTAATTTGTCTAGGGTTTCATGTAGCAGACATCAGACATAAAACACAATAACAGAGGCTAGAAAGAAACGGGACACAGAAATAAACAGGGAAATTAAGTAAAAAGAAAGAAAGAAAGAAAGAAAGAAAGAAAGAAAGAAAGAGGAAAAGAAAAAAAAAGAGCGCAGATCTACAAACACATGAGAAGCCTCTCTTATGCACATATCACGCGGACTCCACACCTCCACACACGCATCACGTCTGAAGTCATAACTCATCAGGGGAAATCGTGTCCGCATTGACATGTTCAAAAAACAACCTCGCGTCAACAATGATACCACACGCAAGAAAAAAAAAAAAAACAGTCAGGCTACTCAACAACCAACCTGGCAGCAGCAGTCATTGTCATGTAAACACAACACTTCGGATAATGAAATGCTTCCCGTTACACACGATTGCTATGTCAATAAACATCATTTTGCCAATATTTTAGAGACCCCCCAACATTTCCCAAATCATGTTTTCAAAGGATCTCATGTCTGTTTCAGGGGATCTCGGATCCCCCGAGTAACAAGACAGTGTTGTGAACATAGCCTACCTTGTACCGTTTCAAACTGCTGGGGTCATCCTTCATCAAACTGTTGACTTCTGTCGACAACCTTGGCTCCATACCAAGGCTGGGTACAGTGTTTGTGATAAAAGACAGATCCAATTTAACACGAATCACAGCTTACTTTCTTGTTAAAATGTGCAAAGGTCTCCACCATCTCATACCGCCTTGCACTGAAGGACTTAAGCGTGCCGTCCAAAATGGCTGCATCACATGACTTGGTCACGTGGGTGAAATACCTCAATTCTGAGAAAACTTTTGAGAAAACACTATACCAGCCCAGTGTAGTGCACCATGAACCCATGTTCACTTCTATTTATGGTAATCCAGCATGATTTTGTGAGGTGGAAGAAAATCCATGTGAACATGTGAAGAACATGTGAGACTCCACACACAGTAATCTGAGCTCAATATTGAACAGGGAGAGCCTGGATATGTGAAATGAAGAAGAAGCCTTTATTTGTGCACTCAAGCACAGTGAAATTCCACCTCTGGATTTAACCCATTTGAAGCAATGAACACAAGCGAGCAATGAGCAACACACATACTGAGAGCAGTGGGCAGCTATGCTACAGCACCCGTGGAGCAGTAAGAGGTCCATGATACAGAGGGAGGGTAAAGTGCTGTTAATTCACTCAACGCCCCTCACATTTTTCCTGCCAAGTCCTGGGAATCGAACTGGCAACCCTTTGGGCCCAAGGCTGCTTCTCTAATCTTCAGGCCATGGCTGCCCCAAGTCATATGGTAATGTTACCAACTATGATGCCACAGAAGTCATATGTGTATGCTTGAAATATATTTGATGTGGCTTGTTTGAAGCCCTGATCTTTACGTTCACGCTAAAAATAACTGCAAAGACCTTCTTGCTTGGATCTGAAGACATCACGAAAACACTCTATGATCTTCATCTTGAGATTCATCAAAGAAAAACATAATAGAATTGGAAATCCTACATGAAATTATAAGCTCAAAATATATCATTTCATCTGAATCCAGCAGCTATGCAAATAGGCATATGCTGTATATTCCCCCATTGTGTGTATAATAGCAGTTCCAGTATCCAGGTTGAAATTTTTAGCTGTAATTTCTTTATTTAGGATGTCTAGGAGTACAAAACAGCTTGTCTAGGTCAGTAGTATGCTGCTGGCTGTGATTTATTGATTTCACATTCATGGAAAGCAAATTCTCCCTCATTGTACTCCTACAGACTTACATGAAGACGTACAACTGAATAGCATGAAGTCATAATCAGTGTCGCCAGATTAAGCTGCTAATGTCAATTATATTCACTGAAAAAAGTAGATATTGAAGCATTATGGTTCGATATTTGGCATATAGAATAAATGTATATTATAAGTTCTCACAGGGCAGTGCTGGAGGCAGACTCAAGAGGCAGAAGTACGGTGCAAAAAAAAAAAAGGTGCTTTTATTTATTTATTTATTTATTTATTTAAAAATGAGGCTGTAGTGAGTGTGTATGTGGGTTGTTACTGGTACTGGAACAGTGTCCTCAGGTGTGAAGTGCAGGCTTGGTGGCTGCTCTTGCTTGTTGAAGGGTCTCTGAGGTGTCTGAACAAGCTGCTGGCCAAAGTATGCAAGGTGCACTTGTGTCTGCTGTTTAGAGGTACAGAAAGTAAATGTTAGAACAGTTTGCATGGCAATAGGGAACTTATGTGCCTGTGATCTATCATAATACCTTTTTATACTCCCTTGGTGCCTTGTAGAGGGTAGATCATTAGTACACTCCATCCAAGCAGAATCAGAAGGGCCCATCATTTGACCATGTGCGCCCAGTTGGTACATAACACTGGTGGTGCTGAAATGCCACAGAAGAGCATGGCACTGTCTGTTCAGCACCACTGGAGCAGCATGGCAAAGAGCGCTTGTTTGTTTGAAAGTGGGTGCCTCCAGTATGTCACCACACCAAAATAAACTACACTGATTTGATTATATTACTCTTATTATTTTTAGATTTTATTATACTGATTTTATACAGGGCGGCATGGTGGTGTAGTGGTTAGCACTGTCGCCTCACAGCAAGAAGGTTCTGGGTTCGAGCCCAGTGGCCGACAGGGGCCTTTCTGTGTGGAGTTTGCACATCCTCCCCGTGTCTGCATGGGTTTCCTCTGGGTGCTCCGGTTTCCCCCACAGTCCAAAGACATGCAGGTTAGGTTAATCAGTGGCTCTAAATTGACAGTAGGTGTGAATGGTTGTTTGTCTCTCTGTGTCAGCCCCACGATAACCTGGTGACTTGTCCAGGGTGTACCCCGCCTCTTGCCCTTAGTCAGCTGGGATAGGCTCCAGCTTGCCTGCTACCCTGTAGAACAGGAGAACAGGATAAGAGGCTACAGATAATGGATGGATTTTATAGTGTTTAAGTCTAGGCTGAAAATATATTTTTTGAGGCAAGTCTTTCGTTAATAGTTTTTATTAGGTAAAGGAGTGGCTCTGGAGGGTCCTCAGGCATAGTGCTTTTGTAAACTGGGATGTATGGATGCTTTCACTCACTCACACACACACACACACACACACACACACTTTCACACATTCAGTTGGGTTTGTTGATGGTGTAGTGGCTGGCTGATTTATGTTCCAGGGCTCCCTCATGCCTGTGTTATCTTCTGGCTCTCCCCTTTAAGTTATGCTGTCATAGTTAGTCTTGCCGGAGTCTCTCCTTGCACTCAGTGCAAAATGTATACTGTTCTTAACCATCAGATGACACTGGGCATACCTAACAACCTATGTTCTCTCTCTTTCCTCATCCTCTCTGTCTCTTCCTCTGTCTGTCCCTCTCTGAGTTACATGTCGATCCTGAGACACCAGTGACACTGACCTCTTCTGTTATCCAGACTTGCCTGATCCATCCTGATGCCCTACTTCTGGCTGGAGCCTCATCACATTGCTCCTGTAGAGGACAGCCCTATATGGACAGTCGAAAGATGCACTTAGAAGATGCTCTGGACACTTAGTTTTGCTATGATGGCTGAGGACTACAATCACTATGATAACTTTAGGACTGCAATTGTCATGAGCAGTTTTGCACTCAAGTCTCCATCAGTGAACAGCTGATCACTTTAACAAAATAGACTTTATGCTACAACTAGAATGATTTTCCTGGTTACACAGTTGTACTTTGTGACCTATATAGAGCACAGTTATAGAAGTGAGTTATTTATAATCTGTCATCACCCAGATGAGGATGGGTTCTCTTTTGAGTCTGGTTCCTCTCAAGGTTTCTTCCTCATGTTGTCTGAAGGAGTTTTTCTTTGCCACCGTCACCTCAGGCTTGTTCGTCAGGGATAAATTAATTTACTAGGGATAACATTAATTCATATGTTTAAAGTCTTTAATTTTCTGTAAAGCTGCTTGGCGACAATGTCTGTTCTTAAAAGCACTATACAAATAAACTCTCCTTGTCTTGAATCCCCACCGCTCCCACACACACACTGGAATGTTTTGTGTACATTCATGACCGGGCAGCACGGTGGTGTAGTGGTTAGCGCTGTCACCTCACAGCAAGAAGGTCCGGGTTCGAGCCCTGTGGCCGGCGAGGGCCTTTCTGTGCGGAGTTTGCATGTTGTCCGTGTGGGTTTCCTCCGGGTGCTCTGGTTTCCCCCACAGTCCAAAGACAGGCAGGTTAGGTTAACTGGTGACTCTAAATTGACCGTACGGTAGGTGTGAATGTGAGTGTGAATGGTTGTCTGTGTGTCAGCTCTGTGATGACCTGGAGACTTGTCCAGGGTGTACCCCGCCTTTCGCCCGTAGTCAGCTGGGATAGGCTCCAGCTTGCCTGCGACCCTATAGAAGGATAAAGCGGCCTAGAGATAATGAGATGAGATGAGAATGAAACATTCATGACCTTATTCCAAGCAGTTCCAGGATTTATTATACAATGCAGAGAAGTTCAAGGGGTTTAATACTTATTCAAGGCCTGATCTTCTAAACTTGGCTAAAAGTCACTCCCACCTTGGCAACCTTGTCCATTAGTCTGTAGTTCAGTATTCGTTATAAATGAATTGAGAGTCCGTAAGTATTTGTATACCGTATTTCTGGGCACAACTATGATTGGGGGGGGTCCGAAGTCTCTAAGCAACTGAACCTAACTGGAATTTCTACTGCTTAACCTTCTCCATCTGTATACACTTCTTTACTTGTGACTCATTTTCTGATGCTGTGAATGGGTCCACATGGATAACCTCAAGATTTCAATCTCCGGAAAGGAGTTTGTTCCCAAGGTTTATGTTTGCTTTAGTGGATGTCAGCTGGATACTGTCAATTTGGACCAATGAACTGCTGCTGTCATTATAAATATATTCCTGTGTTCATCTTAGGACTTCTATTTGCAATCTGCTCATACTGAACATCCTTTTACTGCACTTAGCAATGTTTGTCTTTACTTTTACTACACTGGTATATTGTAATGATTTTATAATCCCACTATCCAGTGTCACTCAGAAGAGGTTCCATTTTGAGTCCAGTTCCTTTCAAGGTTTCTTCCTTATGTCTGCTCAGAGTTCTTCTTCAGTATTGCCACTTCTGGATTGTTCTAGATTGTTTGTTAGGATCTAAATCTGCATCCATGTTGTAAAGCTGCTTTTGTGACACTGTATATTATTAAAAGTGCTATACAAAAGAAATTGAAGTGAATATATCATTTGTGAACTTGGAACTGCAAAAAGAGATTTTTTTTTCTCTTCTCCATCAGTATACTGCAAAATATGTTGTAGGGACAGAAGGATGGGCCGAAAGATGATATGATATTAAAATTCTGATATTGTTTTGTTTTTTGGAAATTAATTAGCCATACTTTAAGAATACACAGTGCCTAAGTGTCTCTTGCACATTGAAGAGATGCCTGTCCTTCAAACAGTTGTTGTTGTTTTCCATCAAATAATTTGTGTCATGTATCATTTGCTCTCAGCGTGTTCACATTGTCCTGCATTCAGGAGAGCGATCACTCTCACACTTTCTTGCTATTGACGTAAGCATGAGCTGTCACTGTTTTATTACACACCGACATTTCTTCTAGGACACAGACAGAATGCCATTTCCCTAGACAACTTGTTAACTTTTAAGGGTTGATGTATTCAGGAGGAGAATCGGGACGAGGTCGATAGAAAAAGTGCAGGGAAAACAAAAGCAGGAGATTAAGTGGGTGTCAAACGGAGAATGAAGTGTGCAAGGGGAAAATATCGATCTGAATGGTCTGGGTCTGTGGCTTGAATCTGAGAAAATGAAGCACTAGTTAAGTCTCAACTGCTACTGACACATCTCACACACACACACACACACACACACAGAGACATCTGTTCTCGTTTCACACTGTCGACTGTGTCTTGACTTGGATGAAGTATCAATAAAACTTGTTCAATTTATTATTATTTCTGAAACAAACTTTGGAATTAAAAATGGACTTCTTTATTATTTCACTCGACTGAAAATTACAGCTTCCATTTAGGAAGTGTTTTAACGTATATGATTTAAATTGAGGGTGGCATGGTGGTGTAGTGGTTAGCTCTGTGGCCTCACAGCAAGAAGGTCCGGGTTTGAGCCCCGTGGCAACCTACAATAATAGCCAGCCAGCCCCAGGAACTGTCTCACCCCCTTTGTGGTCTTGGGCCTCGGGCAGGCCGCAATGGAGCACTTGCATGTGACGTCACAGCCGATCCAGATTGTGACAGACGCCATCTTGTCGGTCAAATGCCATATTTCCGCCTTCTACTTCTGGTTCTACTTCTGGTTTTACTTCTACCTTTTCTTCTGGAAAACCCTACTATATACAATTCTACTACAACGTCTGTGGCTACAAGCTCTCCCTACCTGTGCACGTTTTTTGTTTTTTGTGTGTATTTTTGCGTGTTGTTCGTCTGTACCGGACTTCAATATCCACTACAACTGTATGGACTTACTGGACATGGGTTTCCAGCAGAAAATGACGATTTGTAGCGATTTCCATTGCATGCACAACATTCCGGACGAGATAGCGAGACCAGCGGGGTCTCCGTGGATTGTTATCGGAAGCAAAGCGAAGGAGGCGGCGCCGGGAGCGGAAGCAAAAGCGAGGCTGCAGGCAGAGCCGGCCTGTTGACTAAGCTCAGAAAACAGCCACTCAAACCTCCACTGCTAAGCCTCTACCTCTCCAGTGCCAGATCCATGGTAAACAAGACGGATGATTTGGAATTACAGCTGGAATTACCTTATTCTATTCTATAATCGGCTGGTCAGTGCTATACTCAATACTTAAGTGACTTACCCATCCAATGAGGATTCTTGTTTACAAGATGCCACATCTGAGTCGCTGACAAATCCTGAATTTCTGTAAAGATAACTGTCCAGAGATTTATAAGCACACAGTGCTTTACCACTGAACAGCGAGGGAAAGTTAATGAGGTAATTATACACGTCTGGGTATTCCGCTGGCAGTTCAAAATCCGGTCGTGAAAACTCCATCCGGTAAGCCATAAGGGTCACTAATCTGTAGATCATTTATTTTAGACATATATCTAGTTATCTGTTCATTAGAAAAATGAGCCGTGTAGTCCATCAGTTGAAATTGATCCATTCTGTACACGAGTGCAGCGGTATTCAGCGGTGTTTTTTACCGACAAGATGGCGGCTGTGTACTTTCCGGTCATGTGACTCCAAGATCTCTATTGCCGCTGTCTTGTTAATTTGGGGACGCACCTGCCCATTGCCCAAGTGGAAGCCCAGATACGGTACTTCCACCCGCCCAATCACACACTTCTTCGGGTTGGCTGTGAGACCCGCTCGCCTCAGCGACCTAAGGACGGCCCTCAGATGTTGGAGGTGCCTCGGCCATTCATTACTATAGATAATGATATCGTCGAGGTAGGCGGCTGCATAGGTGGCGTGGGGGCAGAGGACCCTATCCATCAGCCGCTGAAACATAGCGGGCGCCCCAAACAGCCCAAAAGGAAGTGTGACAAACTGGTGTAAGCCAAACGGTGTGGAAAAGGCGTTTTTTTCTCGGGATAATGGAATCAAGGGGATCTGCCAATAACCCTTTGTTAAATCCAGTGTCGAGTAAAAGCGAGCTGTGCCTAGTTGATCAAGCAACTGATCAATACGAGGCATTGGGTATGCGTCGAATTTAGACACTGCATTGACTTTCCTATAGTCTACACAGAACGGACCGACCCGTCAGCCTTGGGTACCAAGACCACCGGGCTGCTCCAGTCACTGTGGGACTCCTCGACGATGCCCATTTCGAGCATGGCCTTGAGTTCTTCCCGAACCACTTTTTCTTGTGTTCGGGTAGCCTGTAAGGGTGGCTATGCACTACCACCCCCGGGGGCATCTCAATGTGGTGCTCTATGAGGTTGGTGTGGCCGGGCAGGGGCGAGAATACGTCCGAAAACTTGGTCTGCAACTGGGCAACCTCCACGAGTTGGGTCAGAGAGAGGTGGTATCCACAGGGGACTGGAGAGATACGTGATGCCAATGTTCCCTTTTGAACCTCCGGCCCCAGCTCTGCCTTCTCCGGAACCACTGACACCAATGCCACGGGGACCTCCTCCTTCCAGAGTTTGAGCAGATTGATGTGGTAAACCTGTAACGCCCCACCCCTGTGCATTTGCCTCACCTCATAGTCAACGTCCCCGACTCGCTGTGTGACCTCAAAGGGTCCTTGCCACTTGGCGACTAATTTGGAGCTCGATGTGGGCAACAATATGAGTACTTTATCTCCCGGTGCGAACTCCCTGAGGCGCGTACCCTTGTTGTACAGGCGGGTTTGTCATTCTTGGGCCTGCTGCAAATTCTCCTGGGTTAGGTGGGTGAGTGTGTGGAGTTTTGCGTGCAGGTCAATAACATATTGGATTTCATTTTTACTTTGTGAAGGTCCCTCCTCCCAATTTTCCCGCAGCACATCTAGAATGCTGCGCGGCTTACGCCCGTATAACAGTTCAAATGGGGAGAACCCCGTGGAGGCTTGGGGGACCTCTCGCACTGAAAACAACAAGGGTTCAAGCCACTTATCCCAATTACGTGCGTCCTCACTTACGAATTTTTTAATTATATTCTTGAGGGTGCGATTGAACCGTTCAACTAAACCGTCCATTTGTGGGTGATACACGCTGGTGCCGATCGGCTTAATACCCAACAACCTATACAGTTCATTTAGTGTAAGTGACATAAACGCGGTGCCTTGGTCAGTCAGAATCTCTTTCGGGATTCCAACTCGGGAGATAACGTGGAAGAGCACCTCCACAATACTGCGTGCTGAGATATTGCGAAGAGGCACCACTTCTGGGTATTGCGTTGCATAGTCCACCAGAACTAATATAAAGCGGTACCCTCGTGTTGACCGATCTAATGGCCTGACGAGATCCATCCCAATTCTTTCGAATGGGGTCTCGATTAATGGGAGAGGGCGCAAAGTTTGCCACCTGCTCAAAGAACATGAGGAAGGCCTCGGGGTCGTCCTGCGGGCCCATCTTCATCAGGGTGAAGGGGGACGGCCCCGCGGCGGTGAACCCTGCCGACGCGAGGAGGTGCCAAAATGCCTGTCGCTCTTCCTGCTGAGCCAGCACCAGGGCCTCGAACCACTGTTCCTGTTCCTTCTGGAGGGTGACTAGTGCCTGGTGCTGGCTTTGCTGGGCCGTGGCGAGGGCGTGGACCAGCTCGGTGAAAGGGGAGGTCTCCATGGGGCTGTTCTGCTTTGGCGCTCCAAGTCCCAGGTTTCGGCACCACTGTAGCAGTTCGGATGGGTGGGTGGAGCACAGAAGGATGGCAGGCCAGAACTGAGTGCACAAAACCTGTTTATTTCAGCTTTTCAGCCTTAACTATCCACATATACACACACACTCCCGTCGTCTGGTTGGCGAGAGAGCCCGCTCTGCTCTCGCTCTCTTCCTTAAATAGGGTGCGGTCACCGGCGAAGACACACAAACACATTAATCAACCTCAGGTGCAGTGATTCTGCCACTTACCTTCCCCGACTCCGCCCTCCGGTCACAGACCGACGCTTGCTTGGCCACGCCCCCGCTGCCACAGACACACAAACACAATAGACTTTATTATCATTCAAATAAAGTGCAAGCCGTTCTTGATCTGATCGACTTGTGTGAATTGTCTGTAATCTGTGCGCTGCGTTTTTTTCGCACAATCTACAAATAACTGTTTGTGGTTTATTGATTTGATAATTTAGTGTTAAAAAACGTTTTTTTTAGCAGTTGATAGCATTGAACAAAAAAAATACTGAAATCAAATATAAACATGCTGCAACAAAGTGAATTTCCCTGTAAATTAGTCACAGCTTCGAGATTTGTCTTGATGATCAAACAGCTCTTACATCTTAGCATAATCTCTTCTTCTTCATCTTCTTCTTGCTTCATGATTACCGTATTATAAACAATTGATTCATTAATTTTAGTTGTTTTGACATTCCTGAATGTTTATATTGCACTTTTATTTAATTGCCATTTGTTCTAGGATACTTTAGTGGAAGTTTCTTTCGTTTGTTTACATATTACAACTGTTGGTTACTAAGGAGATATAGTTCTCATTTTTTCTCATTGAAATTGGTCTTTTTTCAGTTAAAGACGTTGTAGCTTAATTAGTCAAATACATTTGAAAAAAGTAATATGTGATACCAAATTAACTTTTAATAATTTGAGTAAGTTTTTAGGAATAGATTCCACTGTTAGTCAGCAAAACACATGTTGTCAAGCAGGGCAAGAGACATAATCCCCTGGTTAATTAATTCAGCAAACACGTAATTATTGACAGTCAGTTGAATTTGTGATATGATCAGAAGTGACTGAAGTTATCTATGAAGGTGCCCTCAATTCAAGGTTTGTTATGGCTTAACTACAAATATCCAAAGACACCAAAGAATCAGATTTTCAGTCCATGTTTCAGGGATTCTTAAAATACACAGCAGCAGAAATTTCAGCTTCCAGTCCCTAAGCAATCAAAATAAACCCCTTCCTATATCAGGATGAGTATTTTTTTTTCAATTATTGTGACCATAATCCAGAGTTGTGCTAAGAGACATTGGATTTGTGCTAAAAGACTTGTGCTAAATAACTGGATACCTAGAGAGACTGGGTGTCTAGGTTTGTTTTCATTCTAGTTAGTTAGTTCATTTATAAGGTTTAAAAGGGAAATTGAAATGCATGTCATACGGACACATGACATGACATAAATTGGCATGCATCATCATATCATGAGGCAATTTTTTCAGGATATACTGTATGACATGACAGGATTGTGCTGAGCTGGCGGAGTTTATCATCTTTATCAAATTTGCTGAGTTTCCAATAATGTGTTTGTTGTGAGTTGACAAAAATAATGATATAATCACACTTTCTCTTGCCTACACTGATGATCTAGTGGCTGAATGGGCACAAATTCCCATAGCCATGCTCCAAAATATAGTGGAAAGTCTTCCCAGAAGAGTGGAAGTTATTAGAACAGTAACAAGAGTGCTCTGAGAGCACAATATCCCCCGCTGGCAACTATGCCATAACTCTGGTAAAATGCGGCTGAATTGAATGGAATTGCAATATGCGTATTACTGACATATATCAAAGAATCTTGTCAAGTTTCATGATTTTTTTTCCAAAAAATTCTGAGAGGAGTTAATTTCAGAAGGTGAGTACCCTTCCTGGGACAGACGGAAGGATGGACATCGCCACGACATAATCCCCCTTCGGGCCTTTCAGCCAGCAGGGGATAAAAAGAGGGAATAAATCAGGAAAAGGATGCTCACCAAACACTTATGAGTGTACTGTTCAGGTGTCCACAAATCTTGTAGTTTAGTTCCTAATTCACAAAACATAAATGTCCTCACACTCTCACACCCAAGGTCACTTATTCTTTGTATATTTATGATTTCATTTACATATTTCAGGATTTATTTCATAACCATAGTTTTTTTTTTTTTTACATATTAATTTAGGACTTGGATGGCATTCCATACATTATTACTACAAAAAGCAACACTGACACTGCTGCCATATCCAAAAAAGCATGCTGGAGAAAAATAGATGACTGTCAAAGCATTTGAATATCAGAACTATTTCTAAGGCAAAATATATAATTGCTAAATGCACATAGTGACAGTACTTTACCTGATGGTTTCCGGCATTAGCTGCCCATGTTTAATTACGTTTTTGGTTACCTCGCCCACATTGTGCTTAGAGACTTTAGAACTTGTGCTAAAAGACTTTGGATTTGTGCTCAAAGACTTTTCTGATAAATAACCAGATACCATTCCTGTCCTGCTGATTTTCTCAATGAAAGCAATCAAGTATTCATGCAATATACTGTACAAATTGATGTATAGCTGAAACTCTGCAAATGTAGCCTCCAAAAATGAAATAAATATATAAAAATCTCAATTTCTGGTACAGTAATGTAAATAGAGGTTTATTCACAGATAGAAAAGGAACAGAAGGAGGGGAAAATTTTTTTCTCTTTCTAAAGGCTCGTTTCTAGTATTGAGCTTTTTTTTTTTTTTGATCATTGGTTGCTTTATCACCACATAGATTGCCATAGTGCATCAATGAATGTTACAGAAAAGCAGGCCTTTTTTTCCCCTCCATAAAGGAGCCAGTGCTTTGAGCAAAGTTCAAAAATATTTTAAGAATCTCATGGGGAAAACTTCTCCTTGTAGTGCAGCGGTATTCAATTAAAATGTGACGGTCCAGTTAAAAAAAAAAGAGAGAGAAAAAAATATCTTACGAGCTTACAAAGGTATATATCTTCAGCCAGTCATCTTTGAAGTTTCTGGTTTTGTATTTTGTTTTAAATAACCCATGTAGTCAGTTCACTAATCAAGGCTATGTTTCTCAAAACCAGAGTTGCTAACTATGACTGCAGCTTACAATGGATAAAAAAGTGTACATACCCCGTTAAAATGGTAGGTTTTTCTCATCTCATCTCTTCTAGCCGCTTTATCCTGTTCTACAGCATCGCAAGCAAGATGGAGCCTATCCCAGCTGACTACAGGCGAAAGGCGGGTACACCCTGGACAAGTTGCCAGGTCATCACAGGGCTGACACATAGACACAGACAACCATTCACACTCACACCTATGGTCAATTTAGAGTCACCAGTTAACCTAACCTGCATGTCTTTGGACTGTGGGGGAAACCGGAGCACCTGGAGGAAACCCACGCTGACACGGGGAGAACATGCAAACTCCGCACAGAAAGGCCCTCACCGGCCACAGGGCTCAAACCCGGACCTTCTTGCTGTGAGGCGACAGCGGTAACCACTACACTACCGTGCCACCCGACCTATAACCTGTACAATTCAATTGAAAAACAAACAAATCTGTGAGGGGGAAAAACATAAAAATAAAAAATAAAAAACATACAATAAGCTGGTTGCATGAGTGTGCGCACCCTTAAACTAATACTTTGTTGAAGCAGCTTTTGATTTAATTACAGCATTCTTTTTGGGTTCACACCTGCCATCAATTAAAATGACTCTGATTAACCCCAAATAAAGTTCAGACATTTACTCAGTTGCATCCTCCAGCAAAAGCCAGGGTTCAGAGAGCTTACAAAGCATCAAAGGGATCTCATTGTTGAAAGGTATCAGTCAGGAGAAGGGTACAAAAAAATTTCCACAGTATTACATATACCATGGAGCACAGTGAAGACAGTCATCAAGAAGTGGAGAAAATATGGGACAACAGTGGCATTACCGAGAACTGGATGTCCCTCCAAAATTGATGAAAAGACAAGACAAAAACTGGTCAGAGAGGCTTCCAAGAGGCCTACAGCAACACTGAAGGAGCTGCAGGAATTTCTGGCAAGTCCTGGTTGTGTACTACATGTGACAGCCATCTCCCGAATTCTCCATATATCTTGTCTATGAGGTAGCGTCAAAGAAAAACATCCAGGCCAGGCTAAATTTTCCAAAAAAAAAAAAAATACATCAACTCTCCCAAAAGCATGTGGGAAAATGTGTTATGGTCTGATGAAACCAAGGTTGAACTTTTTGGCCACAATTCCAAAAGGCATGTTTGGCGCAAAAACAACACTGTGCATCACCAAAAGAACACCATACCCACAGTGAAGCATGGTGGTGGCAGCATCATGTTTTGGGGTTGTTTTTCTTCAGCTGGAACAGGGGCTTTAGTCAAGGTGGAGGGAATTATGAACAGTTCTAAATACCAGTCAATTTTGGCCCAAAACCTTCAGGTGTCTGCTAGAAAGCTGAAGATGAAGAGGAATTTCATCTTTCAACATGGCAATGGCCACAGAAAAGTTTTGGAATGGCCCAGCCAGAGCCCAGACCTAAATCTAATTGAAAATCTGTGGGGTGACCTGAAGAGGGCTGTTCACAAGAGATGTCCTTGCAATCTGACAGATTTGGAGCCCTTTTGCAAGGAAGAGTGGGCAAATATTGCCAAGTCTAGATGTGGCAGGCTGATAGACTCCGACCCAAAAAGACTGAATGCTGTAATTAAATCAAAAGGTGCTTCAACAAAGTATTAGTTTAAGGGTGTGCACACTTAGGCACCCAGCTTATTGTCCTTTTTTTATGTTTTTCTCCCGAACAGATTTTTGTTTTTCAATTGAATTGTACAGGTTATAGGTCACATTAAAGGTGGGAAAAGTTTTGAAATTATTTATCATGGTCTCATTTTTTTTTACATCAGAAAAAACTATCATTTTAATGGGGTGTGTAAAGTTTTTTATATCCACTCTACATAGTCCAAGCCATGCACTTGCAATGCAATTGTTTCACAAAACCACAGTTCAAACTGTCAGGCTAACTACTTTGGAGCTCACATTGTATGAAGCATCATTAAATGACACAGATGATTCCCTGAAACCATAGTTCAACCGAATGTTTGCAAACACTGCCATTAATTTGTGTTTGTGCTGTGCTTAGTTTAATTCCTACTGACTACATCATTGATGGTGGAAGTTGCAGCTTTGAAAAAATAACTCTCCTGTTTATACTCCTGATGACAGTGTAGTGGCTAGCTGCTTTATGTCCCAGGACTCCCTCATGACCGTGTTACCTTCTGGCCCTTCCTTTTAGTTATGCTGTCATAGTTAGTCTTGCCGCAAAGACTCAGAGCAAAATGTATTGCTGGGTTTCACATGATGTCACATCTACCTCATTGGTTATTCAAAACTTTAGCTGGTGGTCTACCAAACCTCAGTTGACAAAGCGTTTGTACGGAGAAGGTGCCTTGCTCGCATGAAAAATGCATTACACTTGCATTGTTTGAGGTTGTTCGAATCGATCCAACCATGAAACTGATCAAAGTTTCTTCAGGGTTCCCTGTGAACTAATAAAAAAAGGGTGAACAAACACAGGATTTCAACAAAAAAATGTCGAGAAAGGTGGCTTTTGAATTTCTCACTGAAATTGAAGGGAGCCGAGTTGAAGCATGCTCGAGTTTGCAGTGATCACTTGGTGAAAGGTTTGTATTTCCCTCTCAGCTATGTCCTTAATGTTTTCCAAGTACTTTTCTTGCTATGTGTCGTTATTTTACGGTACTTTTTTTTGTCACGAAGCGCTAAAGTCCCCAACTATTTCTTTGTTTACTCCTCACAAAGTCCATATGCATGAAAGTCATGACAAAATTCTTACCTAGCCATACAGTTACAATGCGCCGTGATCACTTCTCCGTCTAGTTTAACTAAGATCCAGGTCTTTAAAAGGGTTTCTGATGATCTTTGTGAATGATTTACCTGAGAGATAAGAGCCAACACAAGTGAAAATCACGTGAACCGTTGTTTGTTTACACTTCAACTTGCAGCACTTCGTTGTAAAGATGCGAATGAAAAGATAAAAAAAAAACATACTTACAGGGGCAAAAACAATACAGGATTAATTCGGCAGCGACTTGATACCGAGGTCCTTTACCCAGCCACATACAAAAAAGTTGCAAGCCTCCAAACTCTTCCACACTTTCATCTGTTTTGCGGTGTAGAAGGATGTCTGCAACAACAGATAGTTCGAGATGTCGGGGAACTTGACTGAAGGGTAGTTTTCAAGATCGTATGACAAATCCTTCTTTCCCAGACTGTAGGGGCCGATTACATTGTACATAGCAATCTTCTGAATATATCTAAAGTGAGCAGTGGCTTCTAGATTATGAGCATACTCTGATAAGTTATCACTAGTTGTTTGCACTACATCAGCCGTTTAGACCACCAGCTATTTCACTTCCAGTAAAACAGCTAAGTAAAGTCATGTGACAGAAACCCACCAATACTGTTCTTACCCATTAGTTGACATATGGAATACCTAAAAACCTGTGTTTCCCCCCCGTCTCTTCCCTCTATCTGTTCTCTCTGTTGAGTTACATGTCAATCCTGAGACACCAGTCATGCTGACCTCTTCTGCTCCTCAGACCTGCCTGATCCATCCTGATGCCCTACTTCTGGCTGGAGTCTCATCACATCGCTCCTGTGGAGGACGGCCCCATATGTATGGACAGTCAAAAGTGGCACTTGGAAGATACTCTGGACACTTTCAGTAATACAGCTCTGGCTGACGACTACAGCTGAAATGATAGCTTTAGGACTGCAGTTGTCATGAACAGTTTTACACTCAAGTTCCCATCAATGAACAGTTGACAAGTTCAACAAAACAGACTTCATGCTAAAACTTTAATGATTTTTTTCTGGTTACACAGTTATACTATGTGACTATATAGGACACTGTTAAAGAAGCAAATTATTTATAATCATGCTATCTGTTATCACCCAATTGAGGATGGGTTCCCTTTTGAGTCTGGTTCCTCTCAGGGTTTCTTCCTTGTATTGTCTGAGGGAGTTTTTCCTTGCTACCTTCACCTGAGGCTTGCTCATTGGGGATAAATTAGGGATAAAATTAGCTCATGTTTACAGTATTTGAGTAAAATATTCAGCTGGAGGTAAAAGGACAAAACAGCGTAGCATGAAAAAGGACATGTGGCAGCAGGGGCGTGGCCAAGAAGCAGTCTGTAAATGGAGGGTGGGGTCGGGGAAGGTAAGTGGCTAAGTCATTCCACCTGCTGTCAGTAATGTGTGTGTGTGTGTGTGTGTGTGTGTGTGTGTGTTTGTTACAGGGATGGAGCATAAAATGAGAGAGCAGAGAAAAGGAGCTCTCTCCCCGATCACAACGCGTGTATGAGTGAGTGAGAAAGAAAGAAAGAAAGAAAGAAAGAAAGAAAGAAAGAAAGAAAGAAAGAAAGAAAGCTAAATAAAGTGGTTTGGCTAACATCAACTCTCGCCTCCTGTGCTTCTGTGCTCCACCCACATCAGGAATTGTTACAGGACACCTGTTAACATTCCATTTTTTATGTACAAGTGTGTAGGTCTAGGCCTCTAGGCCTACGAAGAAAACTGGGGGTTCTCAAATTAGCCTTCATTACAAACATACACTGATCAGCCATAATATTAAAAACACTGACAGGTGAAGTGAATTACACTGATTATCTCATTACAGTGGTACTTGTCAAGGGGTGAGATATACAGTTAGGTCCATATATATTTGGACACTGACACAAATTTTGTTTTTTTTACCTGTTTACTGAAACATATTCAAGTTATAGTTATATAATGGACATGGACATAAAGTCCAGACTTTCAGCTTTCATTTGAGGGTATCCACATTAAAATTGGATGAAGGGTTTAGGAGTTTCAGCTCCTTATCATGTGCCACCCTGTTTTTAAAGGGACCAAAAGTAATTGGACAATTGACTCAAAGGCTATTTCATGGGCAGGTGTGGGCAATTCTCAATTAAGCAGATAAAAGGCCTGGAGTTGATTTGAGGTGTGGTGCTTGCATTTGGAAGATTTTGCTGTGAAGAAAACACGCAGTCAAAAGAGCTCTCCATGCAGGTGAAACAATCCATCCTTAAGCTGCGAAAACAGAAAAAAAAATCCGAGAAATTGCTACAATATTAGGAGTGGCAAAATCTACAGTTTGGCACATCCTGAGAAAGAAAGAAAGCACTGGTGAACTCATCAGTGCAAAACGACCTGGATGCCCACAGAAGACAACAGTGGTGGATGATCGCAGAATAAGTTCCATGGTGAAGAGAAACCCCTTCACAACAGCCAACCAAGTGAACAACACTCTCCAGGAAGTAGGCGTATCAATATCCAAATCTACCATAAAGAGAAGACTGTGTGAAAGTAAATACAGAGGGTTCACTGCATGGAGCAAGCCACTCATAAGCCTCAAGAATAAAAAGGCTAGATTGGACTTTGCTAAAAAACATCTAAAAAAGCCAGCACAGTTCTGGAAGAACATTCTTTGGACAGATGAAACCAAGATCAACCTCTACCAGAATGATGGAAAGAAAAAAGTATGGCGAAGGCATGGTACAGCTCATGATCCAAAGCATACCACATCATCTTTAAAACACGGTGGAGGCAGTATGATGGCTTGGGCATGCATGGCTGCCAGTGGCACTGGGTCACTAGTGTTTATTGATGATGTGACACAGGACAGAAGCAGCCGGATGAATCTGAGGTATTCAGAGACATACTGTGTGCTCAAATCCAGCCAAATGCAGCCAAACTGATTGGTTGGCATTTCATAATACAGATGGACAATGACCCAAAACATAAAGCCAAAGCAACCCAGGAGTTTATTAAAGCAAAGAAGTGGAATATTCTTGAATGGCCAAGTCAGTCACCTGATCTCAACCCAATTGAGCATGCATTTCACTTGTTAAAGACTAAACTTCAGACAGAAAGGCCCACAAACAAACAGCAACTGAAAACCGCTGCAGTAAAGGCCTGGCAGAGCATTAAAAAGGAGGAAACACAGCGTCTCGTGATGTCCATGAGTTCAAGACTTCAGGCAGTCATTGCCAACAAAGGGTTCTCAACCAAGTATTAGAAATGAACATTTTATTTACAATTATTTAATTTGTCCAATTACTTTTGAGCCCCTGAAATGAAGGGATTGTGTTTTAAAAATGCTTTAGTTCCTCACATTTTTATGCAGTCATTTTGTTCAATCCACTGAATTAAAGCTGAAAGTCTGAACTTCAACTGCATCTGAATTGTTTTGTTCAAAATTCATTGTGGTAATGTACAGAACCAAAATTAGAAAAATGTTGTCTCTGTCCAAATATTTATGGACCTAACTGTATATTCAGCAGCAAGAGAACAGTCAGTTTTTAAAGTTGATGTGTTGGAAGCAGGAAAAATGGGCAAGGCTAACCATCTGAGTGACTTTGACAAGGGCCAAATTGTGATGGCTAGATGACTGGGTCTGAGCATCTCCAAAATGGCACATCTTGTGGGGTGTTCCTGGCATACCAGTTGTTAATATGTTGTACCTACCAAAAGTAGTCCAAGGAAGGACAACCGGTGAACCAGCAACAGGGTGTCGAACGCTCATTGATTCGCATGGGGCACGATGGGTAGCACATACATATAGTCCAGTCCAACAGAAGAGCTACTGTAGCACAAGCTGCTGAAAAAGTTAATGCTGACATCTTTCTGTTTTAGCCAGCATTAACTTTGTGTGGAGTTTGCACGTTCTCCCTGTGTCTGCATGGGTCCCCTCTGGGTGCTCTGGTTTCCCCCACAGGTCAAAGACATGCAGATTAGGTAAAATACCCAGCCACAGGAGTTGCACAAGCCAGTGCTGGTCCCAAGCCTGAATAGCTTGGGGAGGGTTGAGTCAGGAAGGGCATCCGGTGTAAAACCAATGCCAAATCAAATATGTGGAACAGATCCACTATGGCGACCCCTAACAGGAGCAACTGAAAGAAGAAGAAGAAGACTGCAGCAGTCATGTTTTGCATAAATATTCACCCCCCACTGAACTTTTTTTTCCTTACCACATTTTATAGTGTCAAAATCTGAAAGTGAAATGGACATGGCTACTTCTGATTTATGTCCCTTTCCCTGTAATTGAATTTTGATGGATGGTCTCCTCAGGCAGAGTTGCAGTTGTGTCATGTTCTTTCCATTTTTAATCATAAATTCAATAGTGCCTGGTGTATATTCAGTGTTTGAGATGTATTTTTATAATGAAATTCTGATATATTTCCAGAATGTTGTCCAGGACTAATTTTGATTCTTGTTTTCTGACAAACTCTGGGTTCTTCGAGGAACAGATGGATTTCTATGGAGGTCACATGACACTTTAAATGCAACTCTATGAAACTAATTATCTGACTTCTGCTGGCAACTGACACAAGAAATGTGGTGAATATACATGCAATCACACACACACACACACACGCATATATATATATATATATATTTTTTTTTTTTTCCCAAGCGATATTGATTTTTACCCCAACTTGATGATGGGCCATTTTGTGTTGCTATAATCCCAATTCAATCCATTTCAGTTCTAGTCTGTGTGTGCTTGGGGAAACTGATTGTGTCAGTGGGTGTGTTTACATAGTTGTAGAATGTCTCTGATTGAAAGGAAAAGTCTATTCAACATCAATCCTGTTTTATTACCACAGAATGTGTCTGCAATGACACTAATCCATTTTAACACCATGTCTCATGTCAGAGACATAAGATATGAGAAAATAACTAGAGGGTAATTCAGTAGAGTGTATACTTCTGCCAAGCCAGATATTTGGATTTGCATCAAAATGTAATCAATTGTTCCTTGGCCCATGGCCCACCTTTCCTCCAAATTTCATCAAAATCTGTTCACTACTTTTTGAGTTATGTTGGGAACAGACAGAGGTGAAAATATAACCTCATCCAACAAAGTCAGCAAAGTAACCAGAATGAATTTCCGGGTTGCACTTTTTGGTTGAATATAAATGGTTGAATAATGAGTGTTAATATAGTGATTCTAAAAGAAAACAACGTGATGGAACGAGAAGCCTTTATTTATCACACGTACACTCCAGCACACACTTAATGAAATTCCTCATCTGCATTTAACGCATCTGAAGCAGTGAACACACGCATGCACACACAAGTAAGCAATGAACACACACATACCCAGAGCAGTGGGCAGATATGCTACAGCACCCGGAGAGCAGTTGGGAGTTACGTGCCTTGCTCAAGGGCACTTCAGCCAAACTTTCAGGTCATGGCTGCCCCATGTTAACCTAACCGCATGTCTTTGGACCATGGGGGAAACCCACACAGACATGGGAAGAACATGCAAACTCCACAAAGAAAAGCATCCTTCGGCCACTGGGCTTGAACTCAGAACCTTCTTGCCGTGAGGCGACAGTGCTAACCACGACACCACCATGCTGCCGATAGTTGAAATGTTCGTGTCTTAAACACAATCACTAACACAAACAATATGAAAAAAAGTATACACTTCATAACAATTAAAATTAATGCACAGTTACTTTACATTTCATGAACTTAAAAAAAAATAGTAATTGTGGCATGTGCAAAAGTTTGAACACCTTACTATGTCAGTATTGGGAACACTATCTTTGGCTTGCAACTGCCAAAATTCTTTCTATTCTTGTTTAATACATTTTCAGCCACTCTTTCTTTCTGTATACTTGTAGTTCTGAAATATTTTGGAGCTGTCTTGTATCTGGAGCATGTTTAAGATCTACCTACATATTTTCCAAGTCAGTGCACTGTAAGTGCCATTCCAAAAGCTTCAGCCCGTGTTTCTTGAAGACGTTCATGGTGGATTTTGAGGTATGTCTTGGATCACTGTCATGTTGGAGATGCCAATCTCTGTTTCAGTTTCATTACTGACTGTTATTTACTTCCAGGATTCACTGAAATTTAGTTAAAGGTAATAAAATGTTTCAAAAAACTTCAATACAATAGAAAGAGTTTATGTTCCACTTGCAGGCATTTTAATGAAATAAATTGTGAAGAGTTTCATTTGATTTTCAACTTGAGGAAACGTGTTTCCACAAATACTATACTGCCTCTAAGTCATACTCATCTGTGCTCACACCTGCTGTTCCATAAGTCACATTTGGAGTCACATTTCATGTGCAAATTTAATTGATTTGCATTGACACCACTTTGTGGAGACACCACTCTGGTAGACATGCCCTGAAATCCATATTCAAGGTGCAAATGTGCAAAACTGCAAAGATATGCTACTTTGCTCATTTGAAAGATGCAACCCTCTGTAGACCTTGTTAGTATATCAGCTCACACAATTTTTCAAGATGTTATCAAGTATTTTTTCCATGCATAAACTTTTGAGTAAATCAGGTTTTTTGTTGCTGTTGTTTGTTTGAATTAATTAACTAATTAATTTATTTTTACGTGGGCTAAAAAAAAAGATTAGAACATCTGGAGCTGTATACAGTCCATAAGGACACTTATAGAAGTCCATACAGTCTTATTATTGTCTGTGAACTGCTGTGATATACACTGGTGCTTGAAAGTTTGTGAACCCTTTAGAATTTTCTATATTTCTGCATAAATATGACCTAAAACATCATCAGATTTTCACACAAGTCCTAAAAGTAGATAAAGAGAACCCAGTTAAACAAATGAGACAACAATATTATACTTGGTAATTTATTTATTGAGGAAAATGATCCAATATTACGTATTTGTGAGTGGCAAAAGTATGTGAACCTCTAGGATGAGCAGTTAATTTGAAGCTGAAATTAGAGTCAGGTGTTTTCAATCAATGGGTTGACAATCAGGTGTGAGTGGGCACCCTGTTTTATTTAAAGAACAGGGATCTATCAAAGTCTGATCTTCACAACACATGTTTGTGGAAGTGTATCATGGCACAAACAAAGGAGATTTCTGAGGACCTCAGAAAAAGTGTTGGTGATGCTCATCAGGCTGGAAAAGGTTACAAAACCATCTCTAAAGAGTTTGGACTCCACCAATCCACAGTCAGACAGATTGTGTACAAATGGAGGAAGTTCAAGACCATTGTTACCCTCCCCAGTAGTGGTCGACCAACAAAGATCACTCCAAGAGCAAGGCATGTAATAGTCGGTGAAGTCACAAAGGACCCCAGGGTAAGTTCTAAGCAACTGAAGGCCTCTCTCACATTGGCAATTGTTAATGTTCATGAGTCCACCATCAGGAGAACACTGAACAATAATGGTGTGCATGGCAGGGTTGCAAGGAGAAAGCAACTGCTCTGCAAAAAGAACATTGCTGCTCTTCTGCAGTTTGCTAAAGATCACGTGGACAAGCCAGAAGGCTATTGGAAAAATGTTTTGTGGACAGATGAGACCAAAATAGAACTTTTTGGTTGAAATGAGAAGCATTATGTTTGGAGAAAGGAAAACACTGCATTCCAGCATAAGAACCTTATTCCATCTGTGAAACATGGTGGTGGTAGTATCATGGGTTGGGCCTGTTTTGCTGCATCTGAGCCAGGATGGCTTGCCATCATTGAGGGAACAATGAATTCTGAATTATTGAGGTATTTCACCCATGTGACCAAGTCATGTGATCCTGCCATTTTGGACGGCACGGCTCGAATCAGTTTGAATGCGAGGAAGGCGACAAACAAAAAACATAAAAGAAAAAGGAGCGAGATGCAGAAAACACCTTCACTATCCAGCGACGTAGGGCATTTACAGGGTGAGCAGAGGGAGAGGTATTTGCAAAAATTGAGGTTAGCAGGCTTAGAGAACGACGTTTACCTGCTTCCACCAGGATTGTTCACTGACGTACGGAAGTACATGAAGCCCTCGTCTTTACCTGACTTCGGCCCACATGATCTGTATACCTATGTCATTAAAAACCCATCGCCATACACAGGTATTGATCTGAAAGCGTATAAGAGTTTGGATACCTACAAATATTTTGTGTCAGGCTGGGTAACATGCCTACATCAGCGGGTCATCCCTGGAGCCGGTAATCGCCATCTTATTACAGCTAAGGTTTGTTCACATTTTCATTTACTTTTGGTCCTTAGGATAAACAAAATGTTATTAAATGTCATTCAAATAACTTCTTAGTCTGTTGAGACATGGCCCGTTATAAATTTGCTGTTACCAGGCAATGACCAAGAACTGTATTATTAGGGTCGGTGTAGTTGTAGCAGTGTATTAGCAACTAGCTGTTAGCACTAGCTAATGTCAACAACATCATAGCTGGTATGTTACTGTAGCAATGTTTACGTTCAGTCATTTGGATGACTGTTAAAACCTTTCAGTCTCAAGTTTTTCCTTTACTGGATTTACTAGTTTACTGAGGTAGTGCGCTCGGGCAAGCTGGGAGCTAGCGCGCGCTAGCCTGCCGGTGGCCGGCGCGCTAGCTCAGTAAACTAGTAAATCCAGTAAAGGAAAAACTTGAGACTGAAAGGTTTTAACAGTCATCCAAATGACTGAACGTAAACATTGCTACAGTAACATACCAGCTACTGTTGTTGACATTAGCTAGCTTGACGTTCAAAATGGCAGACACCGGGGCGTCACGTGACCCTGTGACGTCAGGTGAAATACCTCAATAACAGCTAATGCTAAAGGAAAATGTCAGGACATCTGTCCATGAACTGAATCTCAAGAGAAGGTGGGTCATGCAGCAAGACAATGACCCTAAGCACACAAGTCATTCTACCAAAGAATGGTTAAAGAAGAATAAAGTTAATGTTTTGGAATGGCCAAATCAAAGTCCTGACCTTAATCCAATTGAAATGTTGTGGAAGGACCTGAAGTGAGCAGTTCATGTGAGGAAACCCACCAACATCCCCAGAGTTGAAGCTGTTCTGTATGGAGGAATGGGCTAAAATTCCTCCAAGCTGATGTGCAGGACTGATCAACAGTTACCGAAAACGTTTAGTTGCAGTTATTGCTGCACAAGGGGGTCACACCAGATACTGAAAGCAAAGGTTACATACTTTTGCCCCTCACAGATATGTAATATTGGATCATTTTCCTCAATAAATAATAAAAAAAAACAAGTATAATATTGTTGTCTCATTTGTTTAACTGGGTTCTCTTTATCTACTTTTAGGACTTGTGTGAAAATCTGATGATGTTTTAGGTCATATTTATGCAGACATTTAGAAAATTCTAAGGGGTTCACAAACTTTCAAGCACCACTGTAGACTGTTGCTTCTTGTCATACATTAGCTTTTAACTGCACATCCCAGCTGGTCATGAGATCATTACTTAGATCTTTGTTCTGGTGAGCAGAAGGTTGTGAGTTCAGATCCCATCACTGCCAGAGGACTATTATTACAGTGGTATGCAAAAGTTTGGGCACCCCTGGTCAAAATTGCTGTTACTATAAACAGTTAAGCAAGTTGAAGATGAAATGGTCTCCAAAAGGCATAAAGTTAAAGATGACTCATTCCCTTTATATTTTAAGCAAAAACATTTTTAATTTTCATCTTTTACATTTTCAAAATGACAAAAAAGGAAAAGGGCCCGATGCAAAAGTTTGGGCACCCTGCATGTTTAGTACCTAGTAACAACCCCTTTGGCAAGTATCACAGCTTGTAAACACTTTTTGTAGCCAGCTTATAATCTTTCAGTTCTTACCTGGGGGATTTTCACAGATTCGTCCTTGCAAAAGGCTTCCAGTTCTACAAGTTTCTTGGGCTGTCTTGCATACACTGCTCTTTTGAGATCTATCCACAGATTTTCAATGATGTTTAGGTCAGGGGACTGTGAGGGCCATGGCAAAACCTTCAGCTTGTGCCTCTTGAGGTATTCCATTGTAAATTTTGAGGTGTGGTTTGGATCATCATCTTATTGTAGGACCCATCCTCTTTTTAACTTCAACTTTTTTGCAGATGGTGTGATGTTTGCTTCCAGAATTTGCTGGTATTTATTTGAATCCATGCTTCCCTTGACCAATGAAATGTGCCCTATGCCACTGGCTGCAACACAACCCCAAAGCATGATCGATCCACTCCCATGCTTCAGAGTTGGAGAGGTGTTCTTTTCTTGGAATTTGGCACCCTTTTTTCTCAAAACATACCTTTGCACATTGTGGCCAAAAAGTTCTATTTTGAGTTCATCAGTCCACAGGACTTGTTTCCAAAATGCATCAGGCTTATTTAGATGTTCATTTGCAAACTTCAGATACTGAATTTTGTGGCTAGGACACAGGAAAGGTTTTCTTCTGATGACTCTTCCATGAAGGTCATATTTGTTCAGGTGTTGCTGCATAGTAGAACAGTGCACCACCACTCCAGGGTCTGCTAAATCTTTCTGAAGGTCTTTTGCAGTCAAACAGGGTTTTTTATTTGCCTTTCTCGCAATCCAATGAGCAGTTCTTTCAGAAAGTTTTCTTCATCTTCCAGACCTCACCTTGATCTCCACTGTTTCTGTTAACTGCAATTTCTTAATAACAGTTACCTGAGAACTCAAATGTATTGGGGTGCCCAAATTTTCACATGGTGTTCCTTTTCTTTTTTCACTCTCCAATTGTACAAAACAAAAATAATACACAAATCCTGCAGAAAATGCTGAAAAGAAATGAGTCATCTTTACCTTTATGCCTTTTGGTGATCGGTTCATCTTCTACTCACTTAACTATTCACAGTAACAGACATTTTCAGTAAGGGTGCCCAAACTTTTCCATGCCACTGTAGCTTAAGAAGGGGAAAAACAGGCAACACAAAAATGAAGAAACCATGTGAATGAAGAAAATGTAGAACAAGTAGAGACAGATAATGGATGGATGGATGGATGGATGGATGGATGGATAGAACAAGTAGAGTTGAAGTCAGAATGATGATGTGTTGTTAAAAGGATATCCTAAGTGTATGAATGAGGAAGAGCTAGAAAATGAGAAATCTGTCTTGGATCAGCTTCAGGGTGAGGAAACTCTGTGCTCCTCACCACAATGATCATGGTGTTTTAAACACACACACACTTTTTCACCTATTTTATTTTGTGCCACCGCTTCTCTATGGACCTGGGATTGATTGATTGATTGATTGATTGATTGATTGATTGATTGATTGATTGATTGATTGATTGATTGATTGATTGGTCATTGTTGCAGCAGGGGTGTGGTCAGGCATCAGCTGTGGACGGAGATGTGACAGGTAGAACCAGTAAGTCACATGTGATGAATCTCACCTTTGTCAGCTTCCCAGCAGGTTATTTATGCGTGTGCTTTGTGTGTGGCTGCAGGGAGAAGCTGGGAACCAGAGAGAGAGAGAGAGAGAGAGATGAACAGCCCAGCATCGTGTGTGTGTGTGCGTGTGTGTGTGCATGCACGTGTGTGTGTAAAGAGTGAAATAAAGTTGCTGCAAAGTAAAACTAGGTGGAAAAAATAAAATGTACTTTGAGTTGAAGAATATTTGAGGACCTGCAAAACAAAAGGAAACTGTCCGTCCATTATCTGTAGCCACTTATCCTATGCAGGGTCGCAGGCAAGCTGGAGCCTATCTCAACTGACTATGGGCGAAAGGCGGGGTACACCCTGGACAAGTCGTCAGGTCGTTGCAGGGCTGACACATAGAGACACACAACCATTCACACTCACACCTATGGTCAAGTTAGAGCCACCAATTAACCTAACCTGTATGTCTTTGGACTGTGGAGGAAACCGAAGCACCTGGAGGAAACCTACGCAGACACGGGGAGAACATACAAATTCCACACAGAAAGGCCCCTGTCAGCCACTGGGCTCGAACCCAGAACCTTCGTGCTGTGAGGTGACAGAGCTGACCACTACACCACCGTGCTGCCCAAAAGGAAATTGTTTTAAATCAAATTTTAAATATAATTTCAATAATGTATGATTATTTTAATAATTAATAATTTAATTTTATGGGTTTTTTTTTTTCATTTTTACTCTCAGATTTCTTCATAATAACAGATGAACCAGAGGAATGTGTGGAGAAAAAAAAAGATTCTCTACCTGCAGAACCTTCCACTCTGTTTATTTATAGCAATGTCACTCACTGATTATTGCACAATTGTTGTAATCTGTTCATCTATTTTATGGATTTTCTTTTATTGTTTTTTTTTTTAAGATTTCTTATGCTGTTCCAGGTCTTGTATCATTTTCCGATAACAAGTTGTTTTAATTGTACTTTATAGTTAAACCTCAAGCATTTGAAGCTTTATACAGTGTTATTCTACTGACAGACATTTTCATTCATTTTAGAAATAATTTTTCAGCATTTATCTGCAACTAGAACAAGCCAACAGTTTATGATCTTAATTTAAAAAAAAAAAGTTGTATAAATTAACTAGTAAAAATAGAAATGGGTTGAATAATTTGGTTTATTAATGTATTTATTTATGCTGTATATTAAAATGAAGCACTGCTTTCATGTGTTTAAAAAATAAAAAGGAAATAAATTATATTCTGACTGCATAATGATTCACATTGATATGCCCAATTATCTAAACACATTTTCAGAAGTAAACAAATACTGAATCTGATTAAAAACTCTTTGGTCAGCATTGTCTAATAAATAATACAGTATAAGTTGAAAGCTCTCATGACAGGATTTGTCCTGAATTTTTTTCAAACCACAAATAAGTTTGTGCATGTGGAGGATACACTCTCAGAAAATAAAGAATATGACTGTACCTGTAGGGGTACAATGGTTTGTCACTAGGGCAGGCCCGTGGGTTTCCCAATAACATTGCCCTTTAGAGCTAAAGAACGAGTTGAGAGACTCTCTTAAGCAATGAACGTTGTCTCTGTACGTGTTTTTTTTCCAAACTCACTTGTAAGAAGGAGTCTAAAGAGCAACAGGACAACGAGCATCTTTGTAATGTACGTCCCCGATATAGGCATTAGTAGTGGCTAAAGGCAATCGTACTGCCGTTGCTGAAGGCATTAGTAGTTGCTAAATCCAGTTGATGAGGTCACATGGCTTTTGTTTTTAACCAGATCTAATGAAATATAAAGTGTTTAAGATCAGATAATATATAGTATCATCTGGAAGCATTGCATATATAATGTGGTAATTAATAAATTAAACTATTTTATGTTTTTGGCAATTTTTTTTTTGAATTTCCAAGTGTGTTTTTTAATGAAATGAACAAACATTCGCATGAAAGAATAAGAAAATAATAAGCTAAATAATTAAGTAAATGTGTTCCCCGTGCTCGCTCATTTCACTGTTACCCCCGATCATGCAGACATGATTATTTCAACTGTTATTCACAATGCCAAGTGGGCAATGTTCTTCTTAATAAGTGTGTGTGTAAGTGTGAGAGAGAGAGAAAGAGAGAGAGGTTTTGATCTGTGTGTAGTGTGTACCTAAGGCAGTTGAACTGACCTCCTTAAATATATATGATCAAAACCTCTCTCTCTCTCTCTCTCTCTCTCTCTCTCTCTCTCTCACACACACACACACACACACACATACAATATGTTAGAGCTGCGGAAATGTCTCATTTATGACACTAAATTAGATAATCACTTTCCTTATGGAGTTAAATTTGATTAAAATGTGACGATATCAATGTGACATTACGATATCCATACATAATTCCATAACATATTGAAATATATTCATAATGTTTTGTGTATATTTATTTAATAATTCACTCAATGTACTTGCTTAAGTATATTGTACAAGAATGTAAAAGAAGTACAAGAAAAATAATTGAACACCGGCAGCAGATTCAACTCCAGTTTCCCCCATTGACTGTGAGAGTTCCTCAGAGGTGCAACGCATTCTGTGTATTTTGCGGCGAGTGAGTCGCTCTTTTGTTTTGAACGAGTGATCCAAGTCTTTCGTAAATCCCGAGCAAACTAAAGGACTACTTGGGCTACAATGTTGTTTGAGAAAACCATGTGAGCCTGGTGATGGATCTTAAGAGGTCATTTAAGACTCTCTTGGCCTTAAGAGGCTTTTGGGAAACCCACTTATTATTTGTACTCTTTATATACTGATTGAGAACATACAGTGGTGCTTGGAAGTTTGTGAACCCTTTAGAATTTTCTATATTTCTGCATAAATATGACCTAAAACACCATCACATTTTCACACAAGTCCTAAAAGTAGATAAAGAGAACCCAGTTAAATAAATGAGACAAAATCATTATAATTGGTCATAAATTTATTGAGGAAAATAATCCAATATTACATATCTGTGAGTGGCAAAAGTATGTAACCTTTGCTTTCAGTATCTGGTGTGACCCCCTTGTGCAGCAATAACTGCAACTAAACGTTTCCAGTAACTGTTGATCAGTCCTGCACACCGGCTTGGAGGAATTTTAGCCCATTCCTCTGTACAGAACAGCTTCAATTCTGGGATGTTGGTGGGTTTCCTCACATGAACTGCTCGCTTCAGGTCCTTCCACAACATTTCGATTGGATTAAGGTCAGGACTATGACTTAGCCATTCCAAAACATTAACTTTATTCTTCTTAAACATTCATTGGTAGAACGACTTGTGTGCTTAGGGCCGTTGTCTTGCTGCATGACCCACCTTCTCTTGAGATTCAGTTCATGGACAGATGTCCTGACATTTTCCTTTAGAATTCGCTGGTATAATTCAGAATTCATTGTTCCATCAATGATGGCAAACCATCCTAGCCCAAATGCAGCAAAACAGGCCCAAACCATGATACTACCACCACCATGTTTCACAGATGGAATAAGGTTCTTATGCTGGAATGCAGTGTTTTCCTTTCTCCAAACATAACACTTCTCATTTAAACCAAAAAGTTCTATTTTGGTCTCATCCGTCCACAAAACATTTTTCCAATAGCCTTCTGGCTTGTGCACATGATCTTTAGCAAACTTCTGATGAGGAGTAATGTTCTTTTTGGAGAGCAGTGGCTTTCTCCTTGCAACCCTGCCATGCACACCATTATTGTTCAGTGTTCTCCTGATGGTGGACTCATGAACATTAACAATTGCCAATGTGAGAGAGGCCTTCAGTTGCTTAGAACTTACCCTGGGGTCCTTTGTGACTTCACCGACTATTACATGCCTTGCTCTTGGAGTGATCTTTGTTGGTCGACTACTACTGGGGAGGGTAACAATGGTCTTGAACTTCCTCCATTTGTACACAATCTGTCTGACTGTGGATTGGTGGAGTCCAAACTCTTTAGAGATGGTTTTGTAACCTTTTCCAGCCTGATGAGCATCAGCAACACTTTTCCTGAGGTCCTCAGAAATCTCCTTTGTTCGTGCCATGATACACTTCCACAAACATGTGTTGTGAAGATCAGACTTTGATAGATCCCTGTTCTTTAAATAAAACAGGGTGCCCACTCACACCTGATTGTCATCCCATTGATTGAAAACACCTGACTCTAATTTCACCTTCAAATTAACTGCTAATCCGAGAGGTTCACATACTTTTGCCACTCCCAGATATGTAATTTTGGATCATTTTCCTCAATAGATAAATGACCAAGTATAATATTTTGTCTCATTTGTTTAACTGGGTTCTCTTTATCTACTTTTAGGACTTGTGTTAAAATCTGATGATGCTTTAGGTCATATTTATGCAGAAATATAGAAAATTCTAAAGGGTTCACAAACTTTCAAGCATCACTTTAACTACAGTATAAGAAAGAAATGAAGGAATGTATTGAGAAACTAAGAAACTAATTAATCTATTCCTATGACTCGAATGCATTTTATCATCGATTTATTCTAAAACATACAACCCTGCTGACCCCATCTATACAAATCTGTGATCAAAAAGTTACGGGACCGTTCTTGTTGTGAATGAACGTAGTGCAGCAAGATCATACATACACAGTTAGGAGTCAATATGCCGTATGCTGTCATGCTGTTAACACTGGGACCTGTGTTACATGTGAATTTGTTCCAAAATGCACATGTACATTTGTGCAATGCCCAAGCATTTGAAATGAGCCTACAGCAATGAAGCAATGAGTCGGGCGATTTGTTTTGAGTGGCATTTGCACTTCAAGAGAGGCAGGATGTCACTGGTAGACAACGTTCTGCCCATCTTGACACATGACCGCCACTCAAAACACCTCACCTGGCTCATTGCTTCACTGCCTTAGGCTTCCTGAAGCATTTCCAAGGTATTCGTTGCTGATTCCCTGAGTATGACACCGAATTTGATGTCTGCTTTCTGGTCCATAGTAAAAAAATCTCAAATGCGGACATGGACATTGTCACAGAAACACGTGTAAGACACATTCTGATGTTGACAGTGTGACGTCACACAGCATACTGATTCATGAGAGTTACTGGTCACTCCTGTGGCATGCACATGACCATTCTGTACTCTGTTTGTTCACAACAAAACAGTCCCAGAACATTTTTAGCTCATAAGGCTGATGAGTTACTGCCATGGTGTGGCATCTGTCCTCCATCCATAGTCTGTTGTTCACAATTCAGTTAAATTGTATCTCCTCTGTCAATTCTCCATTGATTTCCATTCCAATTGTTTTATTTGAAAGAAACTCATCACTCTGCACAAAAAATGGTTGTTGTTTTGTCAAAATTTTTGCTTACAACTTCATAATTAGGCTAAATTAACTAATTTTCCAGGCATCTCACTAGAATTTTATCTCATCTCTCATCCAATTCCAGTTCTGATTGATGTTTTGGGTAGATCTTCCCTTGAGGAACAGCATTTGGTCATTTGTTTGTTGATTTTCCTGTTGTAAACAACTTGTTTACAACTTTGTTTATTTTCAGTTAAATTGTATCTCCTCCATCAGTTCTTAATGGATTTCAGTTCTGATTGTTTCATTTGAAAGAACTAGTCCTTCTGTACAAAACATGGTTGTTGTATTGTCAATTTTTTTGCTAATGAACTGCTAATTAGTTCACCTTAATGAGTTTTGGGACTTCTCATGAGAATTGAAAAATGGCGGCGCGTACACACGCAGCGGCTCCTCTCCGTCCTGACAGAACGGTGTTTTCATGTTTTTGTGTTTTAAAACAGCATGTATCTGTTCGTCTTTGTCACATCCATCAGTCTTAAGGCACACATACTCCCGTGAGCTTCTGCTTGACATCTGCAGAACCATATTCATGGATGTAAATCCAGCGGACGCGGAAGTGCTATGCGACTATGGTTTGCTCCGGAGGCCTGCTCAGCCACCGACCCCCACTCCTGCATCCAGCCCACAGTGGAGGCACCACAGGCGGAACATGCGGAAGCAGAAGAGGGGCAAGTGCAGAGGTATCCGGGCTAGGCTAGCAGCTAGCCATCACCGGCCGGCTATCCCTACCATCACTCTGGCTAACGTACGCTCACTGGACAACAAGCTGGATTATGTCCGCCTACTCCACTCATCTTCTAAGTCTGTGAGTGAGTGTTGTGTCCTCATGTTTGTGGAAACATGGCTTAATGACAGCGTCCCAGACTGTGCCATTCAGCTAGCCCGGCTAACATGCTACCAGTCAGACAGAGCGCTAGTCGGGGGGGGAAGACTCATGGCGGGGGACTCTGTATTTACATCAGTGATGCCTGGTGCTGCGATGCTGTTGTGGTCTGCAAACACTGCTCACCACTCGTGGAGTTTATAATTATTAAGTGCCGGCCATTCTACCTGCCAAGGGAATTTACAGCCATATTGCTGGTAGCAATATACATCCCTCCTGGCTCCAATAACAACAGGAGTGAAGCACTGAATGAACTCTATCAGCATATCAGTGAGCAGCAGAAAGCCCACCCAGATGCTTTCCTGATCCTGGCTGGGGATTTCAACCATGCAAACCCCAAGAGCATGTTTCCAAAACTCTATGGTCATATCAACTTTCCCACACATGGAAACAATACTCTGGATAAGGTTTAACACCATGCATAGAGGCGCCTACAAAGCCCTACCCCTCCCCTACCTTGGGGCCTCAGATCACTCCACTGTTATGCTAATGCCAGCATACAGGCCACTGGTTAAAGTCACCACCAGCTACAAAGCAGGTATGTGTGTGGCCAGAGGGGTCCTCAGAGGCACTCCAGAACTGTTTTTCCACCACTGACTGGAGCATGGCGGCACGGTGGTGTAGTGGTTAGCGCTGTCGCCTCACAGCAAGAAGGTCCTGGGTTCGAGCCACGGGGCCGGTGAGGGCCTTTCTGTGTGGAGTTTGCATGTTCTCCCCGTGTCCGCGTGGGTTTCCTCTGGGTGCTCCGGTTTCCCCCACAGTCCAAAGACATGCAGGTTAGGTTAACTGGTGACTCTAAATTGACCGTAGGTGTGAATGTGAGTGTGAATGGTTGTCTGTGTCTATGTGTCAGCCCTGTGATGACCTGGCGACTTGTCCAGGGTGTACCCCGCCTTTCGCCCGTAGTCAGCTGGGATAGGCTCCAGCTTGCCTGCGACCCTGTAGAAGGATAAAGCGGCTAGAGATAATGAGATGAGATGAGATGACTGGAGCATGTTCAGACAGGCAGCCACCTACAACAACACCACAGATCTCCAGGAGTACACGGAGACCGTCACTGCCTACATGAGGAAGTGCATGGATGATGTTACAGTCACCAGAACCATTTCCATTCAGGCCAATCAGAAGCCATGGCTGACAGGGGAAGTCCACAGGCTCCTGAGGGCTCAGAATGCTGCCTTCAGAGCTGGGGACGAGGTGGGCCTGAGGACAGCTAGGGCCAACCTGTCATGAGGCATTAGGGTGGCCAAGAGACAGTATTCCAGGAACATTGCTGACTACTTCAACGACAGCAGAGACACCAGGAACCTGTGGCGGGGGAGTCAGACCATCACAGACTACAAGCCCTCGCTGCAGACCTGTGACAACTCCACCTCTCTGCTGAATCAGTTGAACAACTTCGCTA